>NC_057820.1:23375000-23675384 GCF_910594005.1 Cervus elaphus
ATTCTTCTCTCTTCTGACTATTTCTTACCCTTTACCTCTCTGATCATCTCTTCTTAATCTTCCTAAGTTTCTCCTCTTAGGTTCATCTTCCCTTTAATGACTGTGCTATCCAATCCTGTCTTTGGTTTTCTATTCTTTTTTCACACAATCTCTTTGGATGAGCTTGCTCATCCTAAAGGTTTGCACTCCTGTGTTCCTGCTACTGATACCCACATTATATCTCCAACTCTGGGCTTCCCAGGTCATGTTAGTGGTAAAGAATCCACCTGCCAATGCAGGAGACCCAGGAGATGTGAGTTTGGTCCCTGGGTCAGGAGGATCCCCTGGAGTAGGAAATGGCAACTTGCTCCAGTATTCTTGCCTGGAAAATTCCATGCATGGAGGGATACAGACCGTGGGGCTGCAAAAAGTCAGACATGACTGAGCATAGTACATGCTTCTCCTCTGAGCTTTATAGTCACATATCCCACTGCCTTTTGGACATACCTACCTTTCTCTTCCATGAACACTTCAAACTCAATGTGTCCAAACTGAAATTATCATTTTGTTCCCAGATGGGATTCTTTTCTTCTATATTCTCTATATATTCTCTTTTCTTCTATATTCTTTTCTTCCTATATTCTCAATATCAGTTTGTGGCTCTGCTAACCAATTAGTCATCAACTCATAAATATGAGAGTCATCTTTCCTTTTCCTTTCTCTCACCCTCCTACTTCATTCAGTTCTGCTAATTTCTTCCTTAAATACTTATCAAATCTACCCTTTCCTCTTTTTATTATTTATTTGGCTGCACTGAGTCTTGGTTGCAGCACACATGATCTTTAGTTATTGCATGTGGAATCTTAGTTCCTTGATCAGGGATCAAACCCAGGCCCCCTGCACTGGGAGCATGAAGTCTTAGCCACTGGACTTCCAGGGCAGGCCCTGCCCTTTCCTCTTGACTCCTACACTACCAGTGCTCTGATTCAGGTACTCACCCTTTCATCTGGATTATTCTCACAACCTTTGTACTGATCTCCTTATCTCCAATATTATGCATTATCTTTGAAAAACCAGAAAGATTTTTCAAAAAGTAAAGTGGGCCATCCTACCCACATGCCTTAAAACCTTCATTAGTATTCTACCAACTTAAAAATAAAATTCCAAGCTCAACAGTACAGCGTACAAAGCTCTCCATGACCTTGAACTTACCAACTCTCTAGCTTCATCTCTCATTCATTCATTCAGTCAGTCAAAAGATATTTATTTTGTGCCTACCATGTGTCAAGTGCAATTGTAGGTGCTGAGGATACACAGCAAATAAAAGAGACAGCAAACAAGAACTCTCAGTAAAATATAGAGTATGTCCAGACAGTAGTTAGTGCCAAGAAGAAAAATAAAGCATGGAAAAGAAATAGGAAATATGTGGTAGGGAGTGAAGAACTTCAATTTCAAATAGAATGGTATTCAGGCAAGACTTAGAGAAAGTAAAGGATTAAAATAGATAAATACATGATAGATAGACAGATGGATATTTAGTCACTAAATTTTGTTTGACCCTACTGTGACCCCATTGACTATAGCCCACCAGATTCCTCTGTCCATGGAATTCTCCAGGTAAGAATACTGGAGTGGGTTGCCATTTCCTTCTCCAGGGGATCTTCCTGACCCAGGGATCGAACTCAGGTCTCCCTCGTTGTAGGGGGATTCTTTGCCACTGAGCCACCTGAGAAGACCCAGATAGAATTTCAGGGAGAAGAGCAGAGCACAAAGGCCTTGATGGTAGAAGCATGCCTGGCAGAAGCATTCCCTGGACAAATCCAGGGAATAGCAAGCAGGCTTGGTGCCTGAAGCAGAAAGAGCAAGGAGAGGAATCAATTGATCGGAAGGTTGGCTTTGCTGGTGGCTCAGTGGTAAAGAATCTGACTGCCAATGCAGCTTCTCTGGATTCAGTCTCTGGGTCAGCAAGATTCCCTGGAGAAGGAAAGGATAACCCACTCCAGTCTTCTTGCCTAGAACATCTCCTGGACAGGCTACAGTCCATGGGTCGCAAAGGCTTGGACTTGACTTAACGACCAAACAACAACAGCAACACTTTACAGGACACTGTGAGGAGTTACTCAAAGTGAGAAGAGAAGCCATTGAAAGCTATTGGAGGGACTTAAGGAGAAAAGCAACATGATCTGACTTAAATTTTAATAGGATCCGCCCCCCACCCCGACTGCTATATCTAGATTACAGTGAAAAAGGCCAGTACAAAAACAGTGAAACAAGTGAAGAGGCCACTGGAAGAATACAGGCAAAAAATGACAATAAGGAAAACCAAAGTAAAAGCAAAGAAGTTGCATCTGAAACACACTGTTTTATGAAGGAAAAGCTGGGAATCTGCTAGTATACTGGATATGGGATGTAAGAGAACATGGGGAGGATGACGCTACATTTTCTGACCTGAGCAATGGAAAGAAAGGAGTTGCCATTTGCTGTGAAAACTCACGAGATGAGCAAATTAGGAAGGGACAAAATCATGCTTGGTACAGAACAAGGGTCAGAAATGTTTTCTGTCAAGGGCCAGATATATTTTAGCCTTTGGGGGTCACATAAGGTCTATACCCCAACTACATAACTGTCATTGTAGGACAAAAGCAGCTGGCTATAGATAATACTTAAATAAATGAGTGTGCCTGTGTTTCAATAAAACTTTATTTATGGATACTGAAAATTGATTTCATATAAATTTCACATCACAAAATACTCTTCAGTTGGTTTGTTCCAACCATTTAAAAAGGTAAAAACCATTCTTTGCTCACAGGGCAAAACAAAAAAAGGCGGCGGGCCAGGTTTAGTCTGTTGACCCGTGGTAGAGAACATATCCAGGTTTCAGCAGCACCGTCTATGTCTTCCAACATTCAATTCAAGGCTTCTTCCATGAAACCATACTTAGTCACATGAAGTGGAGGAGGGCATGTCTTCATGGCCCGTATAAAACCAGCTCAAATTCTGACATGAGTTACTCAGTGAGCAAAATGGAGATCTTTTAGGAGTACTTACTCCATAAAATAGAAATACTACCAAATTTACCAACATTTAATGTACACTCAGCTTCTCAGAAATATAGCCAAGAAGAGATCTAGGAATACTATTAAAGGGATACAGAAACTTCACTCCAATATTAGAAACAAACAGAACTTTCTTAGCATTAGATGACATAAAGACTCAAGAATAATTATTATGGGGTTGGGAGGGAAAACTCTAGAAAAATAAACTGTGCTTGTGAAACTGACAGAAAGCTTTTTAAAGAAAATAATTGGTCTTCTCCAGGGAGTTTCCAATGTTCAAATTTGAAGCTTAAAATTTTTTGTTGTTTGTAAGCAGATTTACTTTAAAAAGAAGAGAATCAGTACCCAGGGAGAAAAATTCCAACAGAATAGATGTATAGTCAAAAAGTAAAAATAAAGCAATTTAATAAAGGAGAAATGAGGAAATATCCCACACACATTTGGTTAGACACCAGCAGATTTCTTGATTAAAGTCTACCCTATGATCCTAGGTAGTCCAATGATACAGTCAGTTGCACAATAAACAATATCTTTAGAAAATCATCTTCGAGAAGTCAATCCTGACTTGCAATGCATTCAGTGGCTTGTAAAATGGTGTGGCTAGTAGCAGTAGCTATGGCAAGTGTCAGATCCAGGGAAGATCTCTGGACAGCACCTTCTTAACTGCATAATCATATTAAGCTCCCTAAAATCTCCAGGCTACACTTTCATTTCTGTAAAGTGGGGATATATATATATCTACTCCACAGAACTTCAAATGGGATAACACTTTAAATGGGGTAACACTGTAAGACCTTTAAGTTTTAACCTTGAGTGCCTCATTCAGAGTAAATGTCCAACACACAGAAATTAAGACATTCTTAGAAATGATATGCTAAAACTGTATTCCATAAACTTTGTAATTAGAGGTTGTGATAAATGTCAAAACCAGATGACCGAAAAAATGCAAACATCCAGCTTTACATTTAGAAAACAATTAGGACACCATACCTTCTCAAAGGCACACTGAGGGTTTCTGCAAACAGCGGGTTTGCAGATAACGATATCACCATGGCAACGGCAGTTCTGGCATGAATCCGGCTTCCAAATGGTGGCATCCTGCGAAGAAGCATAAGCTCTGAGTTAAAACCTGATCAGTCAAGGTGGGAGCATACAGAAGTGGCGCCATCAACAGCCCCACGGCCTGAACATCTCAAAGGCAAAGGAAAGTCATAGGCACATGCAGAGCTTGCTGGGTCCTGATTAAACCCCGAGAAGCTATAAAAGCAGCCTAATCCATTTCACCACAGTCAACCCACGTAACCAGAGACAAGGGCATGCAGCAGAGAGCTGTCGATTTCCAGAGTAAAAACAATCGATTGGACTGAAATCCCAGGAGGACAAGCTGCTCCCTGACTTGAGGTTTCTCTGTGCTGCTAACTAGCAGAAACCATCAGAGTGTATCCAGAGGAAAATGACGCTTGGACTAGCACTAACCAGCTTCCTAAGAGCAGCTTTTGCCACTGGGTACTTTGAGCACCTCACACTTCACTTCCCAGTTCTTTGGTACTACATCTGCTCACACTCATCTATTCCATGGCTCACCTTTACCTCTGATGGGACAAAGTGGAGACGTCTCCCATCACCGGGCCCTTGCCTGTCGCCCTAGCCTCAGCAAATCTGACAGCTCTGAGACTTCTATCTGTCCACGCTAGATGGTCAAGCCATCGGACAGCCCCAGCCTCCTTTCTTCTGGCCTCACAGCTTATCTTCTTCCTGCTTCCCTCTTCTCCTTGACTCTCCCAAAGACAGCTTGCAAACCAACGCACTTCTTCAAGCCTCAACCTCAGAGTGAATCATTTCCTAAGCCTTAAGCCTATGCACTGCAGCCTCCACTCGGGTGTGACTCCTCATGGCTTCTCTGGAAGCCCACTGTCTTCTGCACATATTGCTACACTTTTACTGAACTCACAAATTCCTGTTACCCTGCCCGGACCAGACTGTGAGCACCCCACAGCGGGCACTGTTCTGGGCCCGGCACGCTGGAGGTCTTTCTAAACCAAATGTTCACTGTGCACGAGTCGCTTAGTGAAGGTTTTGTCCTCCTTTCTATACTTCCTCATCCTCTTGTCCTCCAATAACTGAAGTATTACTCAAATACATTGGAGAGAAGTAAGGGAAACTTCTAAACTCTTGACAGAGTCACAGACTATTGGCACTAACCTGAACTGGGATGAGCTGGGAAAAGCATGGGTGCTGGTAAAAGATGCTATCACACAAAGGCAGACACCAAATGTGACAGCTAACTTCTGTGTCAACTTGGCTAGACCATGGTACCCAGCTGTTTGGTCAAATACAAGCCTAGATGTTGCTGTGAAGGTATTTCATAGATGTAATTAACATTTATAATCAGTTAAGCAAAAGAGATCACCCTCAACAATGTGGATGAACCTCATCCAATCAACTGAAAGCTCTGAGAAAAGCAAGATTTCCTGAAGAAGAAAGATTTCAGCCTCAAGACTGTATCACAGAAATTCTGCCTGAGTTTCTAGCCTGTTGGCCTGCGCTACAGGCTTCAAACTTGCCAGTCCCCACAATCACATGAGTCAATTCCTTAAAATAAATTCCTCCATTTTCCCCTCTCTCTTTCTCTCCCTCTCCCCACCCCCATACATATACATATGGTTGGCCATAATATCTTATGGAAAAAACCCAGACGAACTTTTTGGTCAACCTAAAATATATGCTTCCTATTCGTTCTGTTTCTCTGAAGGACCATGTCTGAGATACCAGCACTGGTACAGACTCACATGGATTGTGCACAACAGTCTCAAGGAAAAGTGAAGTCGTCCTTTGTGTTCAGAAATGCTAAATGTATAAGCTTTTAGGGAATGTGCTTCAAACTCCAAGTGATATAAGAACTACAAACCTATCTGAAGTGAGATGACATTTCCAGTGCCTAATTCATGAGAAACTTGAATTAAAGCAAATGCATACTGGAACCTGACTTGGAACACCTCTGAATTTCTTCCTCTTTATGTTAAAGCACATTCTTCTGAAATGACAATTGTGTGCCAACCACAGTCTACTCTTAACCCAAAAAGCAAGGACAAATAGGTGAGGGGGGGGGGGAAAATTCATTCTCAAGCACAATGTAATATATGTTCCCTGTTGATATAAGAAAATAGTATCGGCTTCAGGATACAGACGAAATAAAAATGACAACTTCATGAAGTCAGCAGCTGCTGTTTATTGATCACGTATGCTGTGCTGACAGGAAGTGTTGTTAGGAGAAGGCACTTGCGGCGCTGGAGAAGGCTGGCCTCGATCACCTTCCTGGCCTCTGCCATCATCGGAGAGGGCTGAGCCCAGCAGAGAGGGAAGCCAGCGTGCATCAGCGCTTCGTGAAATTCTTACAGGAACAACAACCCTATGAAGCTGGCGCTGCAATTATCATGACTATTCCCACATGAGGAAACAAGGCGTGAGAGATTGAGCAATTTGCTCAAGTTCACAAAGCTGTCTGAGACCTAAGAACTCAGTCTCTGAAATCAGGCTACTGGATTTGAATCCTGGTGTCACCAGTCATTAACAGTGAGTCCATTTTATCAAGGTTTCTGTGTCCCAGGTTCCTCATCTGTAAAGTAGATAAAGAACTAAACCCATAGGCTGTGTGAAAAGATCAGATGAGACATGTGCTTAAAGAGATTTGAACAGTGCCTGGAACTTATCAAAGGCCCATTATTTACTTTTAATGCAATTTATTGTTATTCCAAATTCTTCCTGTGATGTCATAGGCATTCAGCAAGTATCTTTCTAAACACTTCCTTTTCTTGGAGTGAAAATATTCCTCTCAGGACCCTGTCTTTCCCGTCTTCCCACTACAGCCTACACAGGCAAAGCAGAGTGAAGCTGTTATTTAATTAGCACCCAAGCTTTGAAAGGGCTTCCCTTGAGGTTCAGCTGGTAAAGAATCTGCACCTGGGTTCGATCCCTGGGTTGGGAAGATCCCCTGGAGAAGGGAATGGCTGCCCACTCCAGTATTCTGGCCTAGAGAATTCTAGGGACTATATAGTCCAAGGAATTGCAACGAGTCGGACATGACTGAGCAACTTTTACTTTCACTGGAAAGACCCAGAAATGTTGCATTAGAAGAAATGAATGAATCCATAGATTGCATTTTCAAGACCACTTAGGTCATTGGAAAAGCATGTGTAACCATGAACCCATCTTCCTTTTCACTCAGACCTCAGATGATCACACCAGTTCCAGGTACTCGCTTCAACCCAGGGTGGCTCTAAAACTCCCTCCATTCTTACACCAGGCATTAAGTTCTTCCCCACACCTCAACTACTTCCTCAGTGACCCTAGACTCCAGAATAGTCCATTATACCTTTTAACAGCTTTCAATCACTGGGCCTAGCTCACTCAACTCTAAATAGAATGTCCTAAAAACATGGAATATTTTTTCATTTTCATTTGCAGAAACATGACTTTTCAATATGTTAATTAAAAACTAAATTTCTGGGCCCAGGGAGCATTCCTGAATTTGTTCACAGATCTGAGTTCCCTCCAGTATGCCACTTCCAGGAAGGAGAGCTAGCTTTATTCCTCTGTGTATAGCCCCTCCACTGAGCACAATTACTGAGTGTCGGCTGACTTCATTAGTGAACAACCTTGAATACTTACTTATCCTGAAGAAAATTTCTTTCCCCATGATTTGAGATATCCCAGTTAGGATGAGAGGTCTTGAGAAAACAATATTTAAATGACATTCACTACAAAACCCCCATAATGTTGAAGCTTATTAGTTCACTGAAACCAAACTACAAAGACTTCCCTAGTGGCTCAGATGGTAAAGAATCCGCCTGCAACACAGGAGACCCGGGTTTGATCTCTGGGTTGGGAAGATGCCCTAGCGAAGGGAATAGCAATCCACTCCAGTAATCTTGCCTGGAGAATTCCATGGACAGAGGAGCCTGGCAGGCCACAGTCTATGAGGTAGCAAAAAGCTGGACATGACTGAGCAACTTTCACTTTCAAACGACAAAGAAAAATTTTCTTCATCTAGGCATTTTCAAAAAACTTCCTTATATTAATGTCCTCATAGAGTCTATAATTTATGGTTAATTTTAAACAAAATGAGCCCTTTACCAAGGCCTAGATAGATAGCCATATATTTTTCAGGTCTAAAACTTTAGGAATCAATTCCTATAGTACCATAAAATTGCTTTATGAAGAAAGGGATACTAGAGTTCCTCAATCACTAAAACTGGATAAAGCCATAAAGTCCAAAGAAATAACACTGTAAAGTAAATTTTACAGATTTTCCATGTTACCATTGCAATTCTGTCGCTTTATAATCCTCTCTTCCAATCTAACACACTCTGCAAAAGAAATAGTCTTAAAATAGTTTTTCACTAGAATGTAGATTAAAGGATTAGATTATGACAAACCTAAAAAGCAACCTAAATGGCTTTTAATATTTCTAATAATAAGTGAATAAAGTGTTCTTGCAGATATACAGTGCCTCCTCCCCCAGACATGTTGAAGTGATAGCAAGGTGCTTCAAAAAAACAACAACAACTATTTCACTTGGTTAAGTATTTATAAATATTTGTTTAATGCTAAAAATAAACAATGACTACATCCCTCTGAGTACTCAGATTGCTGGGGAAACATTATTTATGATATTCTATAATAGTTTATCAACTGTCGACATAATTTTTTTATCTGAATGTTATAATAACCCTATTTTAACTATTGATTTATTCATCTCATTTTAAATCTCCTTGGCTTGTTAGGCCAAAAATGAGAAAGGAGGAATAAAATAACCCCAAAGTTGTGCTTTCAAGTTACAAAATAGTAAGCAGAATATAATGTGTTTTTATAATTAAAATATATTTCTGTGCATGGTCACAGGATTCTTGGTGATTTTTTGTCTCTTTCCTTTATCCTTATCCATACTTTTTGTTATTTCAATAGCAAAATATATGTAACTTGTGTGATCTTTTAAAGTTAATTTCAAAATATAAGAGAAAAAAACAAAAATATGGTACCCTTTTCTCTACAAATGATAGGTAGAAAGCAACCGAATTTTGAAGCTGAACTGGCATGGGGGGAAGGGAGTTAAATAAAAGCACCCAACAAATACCTAAGAGTGAGCCATTTACCTAAACCTTTGTGTTATTATCAAACATTTCTTCTTGTATTCAGTAAGATTTTAAAAAACTGTCTCTCTATTTGTCCTTGAGTGCCATGAAAGGACTGCAATATTCCACTGGGCCTCCTGTCTCCATTTCTGGAAGTTCATTTTCCTGACAAGTCTGGTTTTCAGGAAAGATAATCCATATGTAAGGGTTCTTTGACCCAGCTCCAGTTCGGACACAGAATAAATGGTTCCTGTTTGTCAAGGAACCATAAAGAAACGAATCAATAACTTTCATAAGGTTATTTCAGAGTTCAATTCTTTCCCCAAGTGCCCTTCCTCAGACAGCTTAGATAAACAATGCCTTTTTCATTTGGTCTCATTTTTAAGTTCATGTGAAACTCTTTATCCACCCCCAAATAAAAGGGAGCAGAGGACACTTATTGGTAAGAAAAGTTAAGAGTCCTTGTATTTACATTAAATTCCCCCCTTGCAGGAAGAACAAACACAAGCCAAAGGCAAACAAAACAGAAAATGGTGATCCCCTTCCTGTTTGAGACCTATTTTTAAAATCTGCTGTTATTGTTTAGGGTCTAAGTCATGTCCAACTCTTTTGTGACCCCCATGGACTGAAATGTACTAGGCTCCTCTGTCCATGGGATTTCCCAGGCAAGAATACTGGAGTGGGTTACCATTTCCTTCTCTAGAGGATCTTCCCGGCCCAGGGATTAGATCTACATCTCCTGAATTGACAGGTGTGTTCTTTGCCATTGAGCCACGAGGGAAGCCTTGCTCCACACAATACACCCTTATGGAGTTTGTTCTGCACATCAAGGACTGAAGTAGTTTCACACTGTGGCGTTCTGGAGTGATTAGCTTGTACCTGATCTCCTCCTGCTGTTGTCTTAAAATGATAAAGTTGAAGGAATCAATCATAAGAAGATCAACTTAGATACAGGAACAATGTCATGAACCACAGATGAAAAGGTAGCTTCTTTATATAACTGCAAATGTCTTTGTTCAGTCGGCTGACACGAAACCCTGAAAGGCACAGCAAGTTACCATCATGTTCTTGTACATATATCTTCTTAGAGTAGTGAGCTAGCACTGGTGGAGGAGCAGAAAAGAAAGGAAAGGGAAGGGAACAAGCTACTACCACGGGCCAGTACTTCTCCAGATCTCCCACACACTCAGCATCTCAGGGGCCCTCCCAGCATCTCGTGGACAAAGCATCACTACACTACTTTTTCATTGATGGAACAAGGTGTGAAAAGGCTGAGTGGATTGTCCAGAACTCATCTAGTAATGGGTGGATCTGGGATTCAAATCCATCCTTTTTTCTTCTACGCTGTACTGTTATCATGTAATATTAATAACAATTAATGATTTATTATATATACATATTTATTATATATATTACATATACATAATTATTACATATATATATATATATATATATATATATATATATATGCCTTATTTGGGGGCTTCCCAGGTAGCTCCAGTGGTAAAGAACGCACCTGCCAATGCAAGTTGACGTAAGAGACGCAGGTTTGATCCCTGGGTTGGGAAGATCCCCTGGAGGAGGGCATGGCAACCCACTCCAGTATTCTTACCTGGAGAATCCCAGGGACAGAGGAGCCTGGCAGGCTGCAGTCCATAGAGTCAGAGTTGAACACAACTGAAGTGACTTAGCATGTACCTATACATGCCTTATTTTATGTACATAGTGTGTGTATAGATAGATAGATACTAGAGAGTAGTCTTACCATTTCAAATCACTCCTGCACTTTCTCACTTTAATAGGCCAATAAGATGAGATAAACTACGGCGCTGCTGCTAATTTTCAGGGGAAAGGACTGCGAGGTTAAGTGACGCACCTGCCTAACAGACTCCCCTGTGCCTCCAACAGCACACTCCCACCCCCTCTTCATCTAATTCTCACACATCCTCCAAGTCTCAGCTGAAACATCACCTCTTCAAGGAGACCTTCTCTGCCTCCTTAACTAAGTCAGTATTTCCCTGTCTCATGTTCCCAAAGCTCCCCCTGCTTCCATAAAGCCAATCTTATTTCTCCAAGTTCTTTTGGCACAGTAAAGAAAAATAAGAAAGAGGGCATCTTCTGGATTTCAGATGTTTTGGCATGTTCACATCTTTCATGTCTTCCCAAAATATTTTGAGATACATACTATCATCATCTCCATTTCACAGATAAGGAAACCAAGAGTCCAAGAGTCTAGGTAATATTCCCAAAGCTTCTAAGTGACTGTCAGTTCAGTCACTCAGTCATGTCCAACTCTTTGCAACCCCATGGACTGCAGCACACCAGGCTTCCCTGTTCATCACCAACTCCCGGAGCTTACTCAAACTCATGTCCATCGAGTCGCTAATGCCATCCAACCATCCCGTCCTCTGTCGTCCCCTTCTCCTCCTGCCTTCAATCTTGCCCAGCATCAGGGTCTTTTCAAATGAGGCAGTTCTTCCCATCAGGTGGCCAAAGTACTGGAATTTCAGCTTCAGCATCAGTCTTTCCAGTGAATATTCAGGACTGATTTCCTTTAGATTGACTGGTTGTATCTACTTGCAGTCCAAGGGACTCTCAAGAGTCTCCTCCAATACCAAAAGTTCAAAAGCATCAATTCTTCTGTGCTCAGCTTTCTTTATGGTCCAACTCTCACATCCATACATGACTACTGGAAAAACCATAGCTTTGACTAGACGGACCTTTGTTGGCAAAGTAATGTCTCTGTTTTCTAATGTGCTGTCTATGTTGGTCATAACTTTTCTCCCAAGGAGCAAGTGTCTTTTAATTTCATGGCTGTAATCACCTTCCACAGTGATTTTGGAGCTCCCCCAAATAAAGTCTGTCCTTGTTTCCATCATTTCCCCAACCATTTGCCATGAAGTGATAGGACGGGATGCCATGATCTTTATTTGCTGAATGTTGAGTTTTCAGCCAACCTTTTCACTCTCCTCTTTCACTTCCATGAAGAGTCTCTTTAGTTCTTCACTTTCTGCCATAAGGATGGTGTCATCTGCATATCTGAGGGTATTGATATTTCTCCCGGCAATCTTGATTCCAGCTTGTGCTTCATTCAACCCAGCATTTCTCATGATATACTCTGAATAGAAGTTAAATAAGTGGGGTGACAATATACAGCCTTGACGTACTCCTTTCCCTATTTGAACTAGTCTGTTGTTCCATGTTCAGTTCTAACTGTTGCTTCCTGACTTGCATACAGATTTCTCATGAGGCAGGTCAGGTGGTCTGGTATTTCTACCTATATCTAAATCGATGTCCATTTGACTCTAAAGCTTCCATTTTCCCCACCATACCCACATCTGTACCCACAGCCTTGGTCTATGGACACAAAGTTATACAAGTTATCCGCATATCAACTCAAGGACCAATGCCAACATGCTAAGTGCATGCTCAGTTGTGTCTCTTTGTGGCTCTATGGAGTCCCCTGCCAGGCTTTTCTGTCCATGTGATTTTCTCAGCAAGAATACTGGTGTGGGATCCTCCAGGTGATCTTCGTGACCCAGGGATCGAACCCTCATTTCCTGTATCTCCTACATTGCAGGCAGACCCTTTACCACTGCCACTGGGGAAGCCAATACGGTAGAGTGGATAAACTTGGGTTCAAATACCGATTCAATTACTTCCTAGCTTTGGGAACTTAGACAAATCGTTTAGCTTTTTTGAGCTTCCATTTCCTAATATATAAACTAAGGATAAAATTGGACCCAATAGGGTGACAGTGAAGATGAAATAAACTAATGTACTTACTTAGCACAGTGACTAGTGCATAAAAAGCACTTAATAAATGTCAGCTGTGAGTCTGATTACTTGCCACTATATTAACCAGTTGACCACAATATTTTCTGTGATGGAATACTTGTAGCACTTAGAGATTTATTTAGAAAATCCCTCCAGCTTCCAAGATAAGGGGAAGTTTACTTTCCTATAGTTTAAATGTTTACAAAATATTCTTCTATAGAGTGTTGTGGAAATTATACTCCTAGAGTAGTATACAAACAAAATACTCTTCAAAATATAGAATAAAGTTAAATATCCAGTGAATGTGCTTCACATTCCAAATTCTGAAGCAATGGAAACACAGGCTTAGCTCTTCTATTTTTACCCCCAGCTTTCCATTTGTTCTAACACAATCCTGTTACAGTAAAAGCCCAACCTAAGAGGACTCCAGTGGCAAAGTAACCCCCATAAATTCCTGGAGAGGTTAACCACAGAAAGTTCTATAGTGAATAAAAAATCTGCCTCATATTTCCACTCAAAGTAATCCAGTTACTAGGGAGAATCTAGGATAGCTTAAGCTTGAAATTGCTTTTTTTATTCTCTCTAGCAATTCAACTCTCAAAGACTTTATTTCCTATTTCTAAAGCAAATGGAGAAAAAAAAATCAAACATTCAAAATGTTTGCACATGAAATTAAAGTATAGCTATACCATTATCTCTCATATTAAAATTATTTATTTTTTTGTCTTCCACTCCCCACTAGATCATTCTCATTTGTTCTATAATTAGTTGTTTACATCTATCTCCCTCCCCAAAATTGAGGATAATTTCTTTACACAGAGGTAGCTTTGCATTCTCATAGTGATTGAAACATGGCAGGCACTCATAATGATTCTGACTGAGTTAATGAATGGATGGATGGGTGGATGGATAGATATTCTCAAATCTAAATAATCGCTAGTAATTTTGTGATGTAATTGCTGAAAGTCAAACACACCGACAATAGCACTTCACTCTCCAAGCTGCTCTTGTGGCTGCAGCAGCCCATTTCAATGCGTGCTATTTGAGATCCAGCCTTCTAGACCTATGTTTCCGTCAAGACTTTTGTTCTAAAAGAGTCCTTCTATTTCTGCCTGGTGTATTCCAGCATGCCAAAGCTGCATAATAGCACTTGAAGCTATGCAGCAAAACCTTCATCCCTAACTTTTCCTTCGAGCTAGTCTCTTGGCAGTTGGTCTAGTTAAACTGGCCAACCAGTAAATGGTTGGGAGTTGTACTGGCACTCACATTCCACCAGGTAAATCCACATTCCACAATGTCTGTTGTCAGGCCCAGCCAAGGCCTTGACTCAAAGACTTCAACACTGGTGAGCGGCCTCATGATTTAATGTAGAGCATGCTGCTAAACAGGGACTATGCAACCCCAACAGGCATTTAAAATTTTGCTTTGAAGAATAAAGTTTAGGGTGTTACTGGCATTTAATAGACAAGGATCATAAATTCCAGATGTCTCGTAATAAGCAAGACATTTCAGCACCTAGAAAACTGTCCCACTTTCACATGAACTTCAAGTGTCCCACAAAACATTCACAGCAATGAAAAATCTGTTTATAGTTAACTGATAATATATTTCAACTGTTCCTGTTTTACACATAAAGACTTTATTGAGTGCCAATAATATACACTGTATTGTCCAGGAAATTAACTAACATGTAACTCAAACAAAGATTTTAGTTTATTTTGTTTAGAATTTAATGAAGATAACAGAAGACAATCAGAACATATATTGGAGATTTTATAAAACCTATGAATATTTCATCAGATAACCAATATCTATAAGCACAGTTAATTTCAAACTGCAAAACAGAAAACAAACATATGAGATTAATTTTGCTTAACTGCAGACTGGATATAACACACACACACATACACAACAATAACAACAACAACCAGAAGGATAAGTAGTAGAAAACCACAAACAACAATGACCACAACCAGAAGGATAAGTAATAAAAAACCCCCAACTGACACATTAAGAACAAAAAGTATGGAAACCATGGAAAAGAGTATGGGAGACACAAGGAACATGACACAAGGTTTGATATATGGGCAACTGAGTCCTGAGAAAGAAATAGCAGAAAATAGGCAGAAACAAACTTTTCAAGAAATAATAGCCAGGAATTTCTCCAAACAGAAGAAAAACATCACGCCATAGATTCAAGAAGTACTATGTACATCAAGTAGAATACACATAAAGAAAACACCTAAGAACATCAGGGTAAAACTCCAAAAATTCCACAGCAAAGAGAAAAAAATTTTTTCCTCCAACTTGTCCCTGCTTTCTCCACCCCAGTCTTGATAACCACCTTTCTACTGTAAGTTTCTACCAGTTTGCCTTTAAAAAAAAAAAAAAATTTAGCCTATAGTTAATATCATGCAGTCTTTCCTCATGTGGCTTATTTCACATAACACAATGCCCTCCAGATTCATCCATACTGTTGTAAACTTAGAATTTCCTTCCTATTTAAAGCTGAACAATATTTCGCTGTATTTATATGTGCTATATTATCTTTATCCATTCATTCATCAAAAGACATTTAGATTGCTTTCATAAAGAATAATCTTCAAAGCCAGAGAGGAATTAATTTCAAAGATTAATACTAAAACTGACAGCTAACTTCTGCACCAGAAAAAAAAAGGTGAAAGGCAGAAAACAAATATTTAAAGAAAGAAACAAAACAATCATCAACTTAGAACTGTATACCTAACAAAAATATCCTTGAACAATGAAAATGAGATAAAGATATTTTAAATTAATAAAATGTGTGAGAATTTGTCACCTACAAACTCAAACTAAAGAAATGAAAATATTAAATAAATTCTGCAGACAACAAGAAAATGATTCTAGATGAAAACACAGTAATGTAAGAAGGAACTTACAGTAATCAAAACATCAAATATGCAAGCAATCTAAATAAATAACTGTACAAAACAAAATGTTGACATCTTGTGAGATTTGAAATATATGTAAGTTTAAAATGCCTAATAAAAATAACAAGATAGTAGAGGAATAAATAAAGCTGAAATGTTTCAAGGTTCTAGTATTAGTTGGGAGGAGATAAATAAAATGATTACTACTGTAATTCTGTAATTTCTAGGATAACCATTAAATAAATAAGGCATGTATAACTAAAAAACTAATGTGAAATTAGATATACACAAAAAGGATTAGATCCAAAAGACAAACAGAGAAAAAAAGAGAAAAAAAAGAACAGAAGTGACAAATAGAAAACAAATAGCAATATTAAATATAAACCTTAAATTATGAGCAATTACAGGCTTCCCTGGTGGCTCAGATGGGAAAGAATCTGCCTGCAAGGTGGGAAACCTGCGTTTGATCCCTGGGTTGGGAAGATCACCTAAGAAGGTAATGGCAACCCACTCCAGTATTCTTGCCTGGAGAATTCCACGGACAGAGGAGCCTGGTGGGTTACAGTCCATGGGGTTGGAAAGAGTTGGATATGACTGAGTGACTAAGCACACAGCATATGAACAATTACATTGACAAAAAATGTTAAAGGATAAAGACTGTCAGATTGGGTGAAAAACAGAGCAGTGGATACAATAATACCGAGAGCCTTTATTATAAAATATCAGCTGAATTTCCCAAAATAAAACACCATATGTAGATATGTATCTGTGTTGTTCAGTCTCTCAGTTCAGTTCAGTTCAGTCGCTCAGTCGTGTCCGACTCTTTGCAACCCCATGAACCGCAGAACACCAGGCCTCCCTGTCCATCACCAATCCCGGAGTCCACACAAAACCGTGTCCATTGAGTCGGTGATGCCATCCAACCATCTCATTCTCTCTCGTCCCCTTCTCCTCCTGCCCTCAATCTTTCCCAGCATCAGGGTCTTCTCCAATGAGTCAGCTCTGCGCATCAGGTGGCCAAAGTATTGGAGATTCAGCTTCAACAATAGTCCTTCCAATGAACACCCAGGACTGATGTCCTTTAGGATGAACTGGTTGAATCTCCCTGCAGTCCCAGGGACTCTTCAAGAGTCTTCTCCAACACCACAGTTCAAAAGCATCAATTCTTCTGCACTCAGCTTTCTTTATACTCCAACTCTCACACCCATACATGACCACTGCAAAAACCATAGCCTTGACTAGACGGACCTTTGTTGGCAAATATCTCTGCTTTTAATCTCTGCTTTTTAAAATGCTGTCTAGGTTGTTCATAACTTTCCTTCCAAGGAGTAAGTGTCTTTTAATTTCATGGCTGCAATCACCATCTGCAGTAATTTTGGAGCCCAGAAAAATAAAGTCAACCACTCTTTCCACTGTTTCACCATCTATTTGCCATGAAGTGATGGAACTGGATGCCGTGATCTTAGTTTTCTGAATGTTGAGTTTTAAGCCAACTTTTGCACTCTCCTCTTTCACTTTCATCAAGAGGCTTTTTAGTTCTTCTTCACTTTCTGCCATAAGAGTGGTGTCATCTGCATATCTGAGGTTATTGATATTTCCCCTGGCAATCTTGATTCCAGCTTGTGCTTCCTCCAGCCCAGCCTTTCTCATGATGTACTCTGCATATAAGTTAAATAAGCAGGGTGACAATATACAGCCTTGATGTATCCTTGTTGTTCAGTCTCTCACTCATGTCCAAATCTTCGCAACCCCATGGACTGCAGCATGCCAGGCTTCCCTGTCTTTCACCATCTCCTGGAGTTTCCTCAAACTCAGGTCCATTGGGTCAGTGATGCCATCCAACCATCTCATCCTCTGTCATCCCCTACTCCTCCTGCCCTCAATCTTTCCCAATATCAGAGTCTTTTCCAATGAATCAGCTCTTCACATCAGGTGCCCAGAGTATTGGAGCTTCACTTCAGTATCAGTCCTTCCAATAAATATTCAAGATTGATTTCCCTTAGGATTGACTGGTTTGATCACCTTGCTGTCCAAGGGATTCTTAAGAGTCTTCTCCAGCATCACAGTTCAAAAGTATCAATTCTTCACCATTCAGCCTTCTTTATGATCCAATTCTTGCATTTGTATATAACTACTGGAAAAACCATAGCTTTGACTATACAGACCTTTGTTGGCAAAGTGATGTCTCTACTTTTTAATACACTCTCCAGGTGTCACAGCTTTTTTTCTAAGGAGCAGAAATCTTTTAATTTCACGGCTGTAGGCACCAACTGCAGTGATTTTAGAGACCAAGAAAATAAAGTCTGTCACTGTTTCCATCGTTTTCCCACCTACTTGCCATGAAGTGATGGAACTGGATGCCATGATCTTAGTTTTTTGAATATTGAGTTTTAAGCCAGCTTTTTCACTCTCCTCTTTCACCTTCATCAAAAGTCTCTTTAGTTCCTCTTAGCTTTCTGTCAGTAGGGTGGTGTCTTCTAGATATCTGAGGTTATTGATATTTCTCCTGGCAATCTTGATTCCAGCTTGTGAGTCATCCAGCCCAGCACGTTGCATGATGTACTCTGTATTAAGTTAAATAAGCAGGGTGACAATATACAGCCTTGACATACTCCTTTCCCTATTTGGAACCAGTCTGTTTTTCCATGTCTGGTTCTAACTGTTGCTTCTTGACCTGCACACAGGTTTTGCAGGAGTCAGGTAAGGTGGTCTGGTATTCCCATCTCTTGAAGAATTTTTCACAGTTTGTTGTGATCCACACAGTCAAAGTTTTAACAAGGCAGAAGTAGATGTTTTTCTGGAATTTTCTTGCTTTTTCTATGATCCAGCGGATGATGGCAATTTGATCTCTGGTTCCTCTGCCTTTTCTAAATCCAGATTGTACATCTAGAAGTTCTTGATTCACATATTGTTGAAGCCTAGCTTGAAGGATTTTGAGCATTACCTCACTAGCATGTGAAATGAGCACAATGTATGGTAGTCTGAACATTCTTTGGCATGGCCCTTCTTTGGGATTAGAATGAAAACTGATTTTTTTCAGCCCTGAGGCCACTGCTGAGTTTTCCAAATTTGCTGGCATCAGATATGTGTATATTTGTATGTATTTATACTTCTTTGTCAATCAAAATAAGATTTTAGAGACTAATTCCTTTAAGAATTCAATTCACCAAGAACTTATTGGGGATTCTTCATTGTCGGATACAATATGCAAGTACGGAAAAAATATAGCCCAAACCAGAGACAGAAGAATACAACCCAGTCCCTTATATTTGCCCTTGAACTTGAAATACAATCAAAGAAGCAAGAGATTTGAAACAACTACACAACAAAAGACAAGAAGTGAAGAAAAAACCTAGTGTAGAAAAAGAACACTAGACAGAGTCAGAACCTTCTTTGACCAAGAAGGGCACAGTAGACAAGCAACTTACATGGGTCTCAGATTCCTCTTCCATAAAATTCAGAGATCAGACTATATATCCATAATCTAGAAATGAGTTTTGGGACCAAAAAATCCTGGGCTGGAAATCAGCTCTCTGCCTTAATAATTACAAAACCTTAAGCAAGACAATTATCCCAACTCAACCTCAGTTTCCTTTTACATAAAAAGAATAAAGATAATAAAATCTACCCAGGAGGATAAATTAGGTAAAACATTTGCATTTCTTGGCACAGTGCCCAGAAATTACAGCGTAGAGCAGTGCCTTCCACTTCTGCAACTTTAGACCTTCCTGTACCCAGATAAATCTCTCTATGACCTCTGCTACTCAAAGGAATCATCACTATACCCCGTGCAGAATTTATAAAGTAGCCCATTGGTTGTTGGATTTTTTCTCTCTTGTGTGTGTTTCATGACCAAGTTCATCAGTATACTTACCACTCTTCATTATGTGCAAGCAAGTTAGAAATCAAACATTTCAAAATATGATACCATAGAGAGAAATGTTTTTTTAAAAAAAATTGATTTATTGAACTTAATGTTAACTTAAAGTTAACTTAACTTTATTTAACTTAACTTATTTAACTTAATGCAGAGTACAATTTCTCAAACCCCCCTTTAAAATGTCCAGTACACAAAGTTACTACTTACTAAGCAACTAAATACCACATATATACGATGGTGTGACCACTCACCTAAAGCCAGACATCCTGAAGTCTGAAGCCAAGTGGGCCTTAGGAAGCATCACTACGGACAAAGCTAGCAGAGGTGATGGAATTCCAGCTGAGCTATTTCAAATCTTAAAATATGATGCTCTTAAAAGTGTCATACTCAATATGCCAGCAAATTTGAAAAATTCAGCAATGGACACAAGACTGGAAAAGTTCAGTTTTCATTCCATCCCAAACAAAGGCAATGCCAGAGAATGTTTAAGCTACTGCACAATTGCACTCATCTTACACACTGGCAAAATAATGCTCAAAATTCTCCAAGCCAGGTTTCAACAGTACGTGAACCGTGAACTTCCAGATATTCAAACTGGATTTAGAAAGGGCAGAGGAACCATAGATCAAATTTTCAATATCTGTTGGATCATAGAAAAAGCAAGAGAATTCCAGAAAAATATCTACTTCTGCTCTATTGATTACACCAAAGCCTTTGACTGTGTGGATCACAATAAACTGTAGAAAATTCTGAAAGAGATGGGCATACCAGACCACCTGACCTGCCTCTTGAGAAACCTGTATGCAGGTCAGGAAGCAACATTTAGAACGGGACATGGAACAACAGACTGGTTCCAAATTGGGAAAGGAGTACATCAAGGCTGTATATTGTCACCCTGCTTATTTAACTTATATGCAGAGTACATCATGCGAAATGCCAGGCTGGATGAAGCACAAGCTGGAATCAACATTGCTGGGAGAAATATCAATAATCTCAGATATGCAGATGACACCACCCTTATGGCAGAAAGTGAAGAGGAACTAAAGAGCCTCTTGATGAAAGTGAAAGAAGAGAGTGAAAAAGTTGGTTAAAAAGTCAACATTCAGCAAATGAAGATCATGGCATCCAGTCCCATCACTTCATGGCAAATAGATGGGGAAATGATGGAAACAGGGACAGACTTTATTTTGGGGGGCTCCAAAATCACTGCAGATGGTGACTGCAGCCATGAAATTAAAAGACACTTGCTCCTTGCATGAAAACTATGACAAATCTAGAAGGCATATTAAAAAGCAGAGACATTACTTTGCTGACAAAGGTCTGTCTAGTCAAAGCTATGGTTTTTCCAGTAGTCATGTATGGATGTGAGAGTTGGGCCAAAAAGAAAGCTGAGCGCCGAAGAATTGATGCTTTTGAACTGTGGTACTGGAGAAGACTCTTGAGAGTCCTGGGACTGCAAAGAGATCCAGCCAGTCAGTCTAAAGAGATCAGTCCCAAATATTCATTGGAAGGACTGATGCCGAAACTGAAGCTCCAATACTTTGGCAACCTAATGCAAAGAACTGACTCCTTGGAAAAGACCCTAATGTTGGACAAGACTGAAGGCAGGAAGAGAAAGAGATGACAGTGGATGAGATGGCTGGAGGGCATCACCAACTCGATGGACATGAGTTTGAGCAAGTTCCGAGAACTGGTGACAGACAAGGAAGCCTGGCGTGCTGCAGTCCATGGGGTCACAAAGAGTCAGACACAACTACATGACTGGACCAAACTGATTATATATGTATATGTATGTATCCATATATGTTTATATTATAGATGCACATCTATAGTGTGTATATACCTATAAAATACATGTTACATGTGTATTATGTATATGTGTGTATTTGTTGCTTAATCGCTAAGTCATGTCCAACACTTTTACAGCCCCATGGACTATAGCACCAGACTCCTCCGTCCACGGGATTCTTCAGGCAAGAATACTGGAATGGGCTGCCATTTCCTTCTCCACAGGATCTTTCTCACCAAGGGATCAAACCCAGGGAATCTCTGGTGGCTCAGTGGTAACGAATCCACCTGGCAATGCAGGTCCGATCCCTGGATCAGGAAGATCCCCTGGAGAAGGGAATGGCACCCACTCCAATATTCTTGCCTGGGAAATCCCATGGACAAGGGAGCCTGGCTGGCTACAGTCCATGGGGTCAGACAGAGTCATTTATGATTTAGCGACTAGAAACAACAAATCTGTGAATTCATATAACATTTAATCCCCACAAAGATCCTATAAATGAGTTATTACTGCTCTTGTTTTATAAGTAAAAATTAAAAAAAAAAATTCCAGAAACTTAAAGAAAGTATTTGGTCAGTAATTGTACAATTGATGAAGCCAGGTTTTGAAGCCAAGCCTGCTTGGTTTCAAAAACCAAGGTCTTTCAATTGAAAAATTATAGTTCTGATGAGAACAGTTCTCAACAGGTTTGAGCAAAACTGATCAACAGATCTAATTGGCTTTGGCTGCTGTTGCCACCCCCACCACATCCTTGCAGTTGGCAAGGATTTCGAGGAGGGAGGGAATCAGAGACCAACAAGGCAGCTAGCCTTCCCTCGGCAATCTTATTCTCCACATCTTGAGATGTGAAACTTCTAAGGAAACAAAACCAGTTTCTCCTCTGGCAATGTTTTAGGAAGCTTTCTATAAAGCCACATGGCATAATAAAATAATAATGTTATGGCAACAAAACTGTACTAGACAACACTGCTCAAAGCAACATTCTTAATCTTGGCAAGTGAGGAGAGTTTAATAATTACTTAGCTGCGACCATTTCCAGTTCCTGGGTTCATAGTGGAAATGTTCTACATTTCTAAGGCAGAGACAGTAAATAGGTTTTATCACTTACATAAGCTGTGGGAAAAAAAGCAATTTAAAATAGGAGGAAGATCCTGAAGTTCTGTCCAGGTAGGTTAAATGAGGAAAATTACTATTGTCTGTTGCATGATCAGGGTTCAGTTATAGAAAGGACCGAAGTGACCTGTGCCATATGTCCTCTGATGCTGGAGCCAGCATTATGTACCCTAAAATACTGTTCACACTGTTACTTGATCTGTGAATTAAATCATAAAAGAAAGGCAAAGAAAAAAAAAACCAAAACTGGCTGAGCAAAAAGCACTGCGATGATCAACTTTAATGCTAAATTAATCAACTACACTTTACTTTCCTTATTTTTCCATTAAGGTATTCAACATTTTCCACACATGTAAACTTTCCCTTATTCATAAACAGCTTACAAAATGGGCTTCTGTTCTTCATCATCTACTGTTCCCAAGAACACCCTGGCACAGACCACGACTGGCATAGAGGTTCACCTCTTCACCTCTGGAAACATGGATCCTACCCCCATTTCAAATCAGGAGGAAATTAACTGCCAGTTCTAATGGGAATGACATATTGACTAAGTACTTAGACCAAGCAATGCACTCCCACAGTCAGCAAAATACACAGTGGTTGTATTCTCTAACGACACAAGGATGCTTGATTAGATTTGCTTCAAGCCTCACCGTTTGCCAGGAAGGCACTGAAGAGAAGCAGGTATCGAGTGTCTCCAAGGAAGACTCTCCCAGGGTTCACTGTTAAATCCAGAAGCAGAACTCGAGGCAATTACACTTCTGGTACAATTACCAGCATCACCCACTCCCTGCCAAGTGAAGAGACTTGGCAGCTGAATAATACAGCTTTCATTTTACATTTCCACTCCAATTAGCTGACAGTACTAGTCAATTGGCTGAATTAAACAAAATGCAAGGGAAGTTGAAAGGCCTCTGTGTGATTTACAGAGCTGTGCCTTCGAGAACAATGATGAGATGAAAGGGACTGAAAAGAGAATTAGGGGACCCGTCGCAATAAAAGGGCAGGCTGCTGATGACCCACAGATGGGAAGTATGGCTTGAATGGTGCACCGGAGATAGTTCAGCTTAACACCCATCCCAGCTACTGTTTGTTTGACTAATGGCAAGAGAATTAAATTGCTGCCCCGCAAGGTCTGGCTGGACATATTAACATTATACAACAGAGACATGCAAAAGCAAACATTCTCCTGAGAACGTCAAGCTTCCCTCGTCCTGCCACACACTCAACATTTACAGAGAAATTACTGAACAGAGGGCAAGGTCCCAAGTGTGCGCGCATGTGTGTGTGAGTGTGTGCACATGCTCAGTCACTCCATAGCTGTTAAAGAAACAGACATTGAGTTTCCAGTGGGGCTCACAGTCTTATCAGTGAGATGCAATGCACACAGGAAACAAGAATATACGATGAACAGTGGAAGGAGGTATGCTTGAATAACTTAACCATTAGAATCTGCAGATTAGTGTCAGCATCTTAGGTGAATCCCACAGAAGAGTGCTAGTAGATTTCACTGTTGTCCTCACAGGTCAGGATGGATAACTCCAAGAACTCTTTGAGAACTGAGCAGAACCAGCCAGTGCCTTAGGTCCCGTAATAGTCCATACTGAACCTCAGCAAGCTCCATGGTACTGCTCTGCTCTCCTAGATTCTTCCAGAGGTTGTTTGTTGTTCAGTCACTTAATCATGTCAGACTTTTTGCAACCCCATGGACTGCAGCACACCAGGTTACCCTCTCCTTCACTATCTCCCAGAGTTTGTTCAAACTCATGTTCATTGAATCGGTGATGCCATCCAACCATCCCATCCTCTGTTGCCCCCTTCTCTTCCTGCTCTCAATCTTTCCCAGCATCAGGGTATTTCCATTGAGTCGTTTCTTTGCATCAAGTGGCCAAAGTATTAGAGCATCAGCTTCAGCATCAGTCCTTCCAATGAATATTCAGGGTTGATTTCCTTTCCTTTAGGATTGACTGGTTTGATCTCCTTGCGGTCCAAGGGACTCTCAACAGTCTTCTCCACTACCATAGTTCAAAAGCATCAGTTCTCTGGTGCTCAGCCTTCTTTGTGGTCCAACTCTCACATCTGCAGATGAATACTGGAAAAACCATAGCTTTGACCATACATTCCAGGGCTTACTGGAGGTTAATGACAGCCCTGCAAGACAGCCTGGGAGAGTTCTCTCTGGTTGAACTATGGATGAGCCTGAGATTTCCAGCACCCCTTGGGGGAAGGATTCCATTAACAATAGAGTACACATTATAATTTACTTCCTTACTTCCTTATAGCTTCATCCAAAATTTCAAGCCTTTATCCATTTTTGGCCCTGTGATTCAGATTTAGTTTAGAGTGGAAAAGTTCTGTGATCTTGTCCCAAAGCTCAATGTCAAATGTATGAAAGAGGAAGAGTTCATTCTGTGAATCAGGGATTGCTATGTTCTTCTTGGTGGCTCAAGGTCTCAAAATGTTGTAAAACCTCATGTCCATGAACCATGTTGCTTAATGCACAGCAGGTGGTTCAACATGGAATCCATTCTAAAGGTGGGAAGATGGTCATCCATGCAATTCAAAGAGTGAATTAGCAAGGATGAGATCTCTGTAGAAACAGCGTTTGGGGAATGAAAGTCTTTTCCAAGACATACCAAAATATTTAGTGAGAGCCAACAGCCAACTCTTACAAATACAGCAAATAGCATTCTGTTGAGCTGCCCTGCAAAAGAATACAGCCACATTTTTTAAAGTTTCTACTTAATATACAAAAATTATTAATGACCTGGATAACCATAATGGTGTGATCACTCACCTAGAGCCAGACATCTTGGAGTGGGAAGTCAAGTGGAAGTCAAGGAAGCATCATTATGAACAAAGCTAGTGAAAAAGTGATGAATTTTCAGCTGAGGTACTTCAAATCCTAAGAGACGATTCTGTTCAAGTGCTGCACTCAATATGCCAGCAGTGGTCACAGGACTAGAAAAGTTCAGATTTCATTCCAGTCCCAAAGAAAGGCAATGCCAAACAATGTTCAAACTATGCCACAATTCAGGCATCTCACATGCTAGTAAAATAAAGCTCAAAATCCTCCAAGCTAAGCTTTGACAGTACATGAAACCAAGAATTTCCAGATGTACAACTGGATTTAGAAAAGGCAGAGGAACCAGAGATCAAAATGCCAACATCTGTTGCATCATAAAAAAAGCAAAAGAATTCCAGAAAATTATCTACTTTTGGTTCATTAACTATGCTAAAGCCTTTGACTGTGTGGATCACAACAAACTGTGGAAAATTCTTCAAGAGATGGGAATACCAGACCACCTTACCTGACTCCTGCGAAACCTGTGTGCAGGTCAAGAAGCAACAGTTAGAACCGGACATGGAACAATGGACTGGTTCCAAATTGGGAAAGGAGTTATGTCAAGGCTGTATATTGTCACTCTGTTTATTTAACTTATTTACAGAGTACATCATGCGAAATGCCGGCTGGAGGAAGCACAAGATGAAATCAAGATTTCGAGAAGAAATATCAATAAACTCAGATATACAGATGACACCACCCTTATGGCAGAAAGCAAAGAGGGACTAAAAAGCCTCTTGAGTAAGGTGAACGAGGACAGTGAAAAAGTTGGCTTAACATTCAACATTCAAAAAATGAAAAGCATGATATCCGGTCCCATCACTCCATGGCAAATAGATGGGGAAATGATAGAAACAGGGACAGATGTTATTTTCTTGGACTCCAAAATCACTGCAAATGGGGACTGCAGCCATGAAATTAAAAGACACTTGCTCCTTAGAAGAAAAGCTATGACAAACCTAGACAGCATATTAAAATACAGAGACATTGCTTTGCCAATAAAGGTCTGTATAGTCAAAGCTATGGTTTCTCTAGTAGTCATGTATGGATATGAGAGGCTGGGTGCCGAAGAATTGATGCTTTTGAACTGTATTGCTGGAGAAGACTCTTGAGAGCCCCTTAAATTGCAAGGATATCCAACCAGTCAATCCTAAAGGAAATCAGTCCAGAATGTTTATTGGAAGGACTCATGCTGAAGCTGAAACTCCAATACTTTGGCCATCTAATATGAAGAGTCAACTCTTTGGAAAAAGACCCTGATGCTGGGAAAGATTGAAGGCAGGAAGAAAAGGAGCCAACTGAGGACGAGATGGTTGGATGGCATCACTGACTCAATGGACATGAGTTTGAGCAAGCTCCAGAAGATGGTAAAGGACAGGGAAACCTGGCATGCTGCAGTCCATGGGGTCACAAAGAGTCAGATATGACTGAGTGACTGGACAACAAGAAGATATGCAAAAATACTTGAGTAAATTTAGTATCAATTTTCAACTATCAATTAACCAGCCGAGAAGTTATATACTATCACATTAACTCTGTGTACACGCAGGGATTTGTTACAGAGAAGGGAGGAAAAAAAATCTTAAAAAGTGACTAGAGACCACTAAAGAAATTTGGTATCATTAATCTTTATAATAAATTTTATAGTCCCACCTTTTTAGTTAAAAAAAGATAGCTGGTCACATATAACTTTTTATCATAAAAATGTGTTATTTTCTTTTAAAAGAAAAAGAAAAATGCTACTAGAGAAGTTTAGCCCTCCTAAAACTGAGTTCCCTGTCAAGTCTGTGATTAACCTCTCTATCCAAATTTCATTCTCTTTCCTGTCCCACCTCTGTTGCCTGTGGGATTGAGAAGTATCAAAGAAAACAAGTGATTGTAGTGAGCAGCATCCTCCCAGGTACAAAAGCCCCTCCATGTCCTCTGTTTCGTGTTTGTAGAAAAAGACTTTGGTCACCAAATCCTTCCCTGAGTTCCAAAGAGCAGACTTGAACTCATTAGGAAAGCGAGAAAATGCAGAAAGCAAAGAAAAGTAGTCAAGAAACTGTTGCTGTTATTCAGCCACTAAGTCATGTATGACTCTTTGGGACCCCATGAGCTGCAGCATGCCAGGCTTCCCTGTCCTTCATTAACTCCCAGAGTTTGCTCAAATTCATGTCGATTGACTCAGTGATGCCATCCAACCATCTCATCCTCTGTCGTCCCCTTCTCCTCCTGCCCTCAAGCTTTCCCAGCATCAGGGTGTTTTCTAATGGGTCAGCTCTTCACATCAGGTGGTCAAAGTGTTGGAGCTTCAGCATCAGTTCGTCCACTGAATATTCAGGGTTGATTTTCTTTAGAATTGACTAGTTTGATCTCCATGCTTGGCACCTGGCAAGTAAATGCCACACTTTCCTTCACCACAACCCAGTGTCAGTAGATTGACTTTGCTATAAGGTGGGTGAGTGAACCCAAGTTTGGTTCAGTAACACTAATATTCTTGAGACTTCTAAATAGTTTGCACACCTGACACATTGAGGTGAACTCCTAAATTAAATGGCCAGAAAAAAAGGGAGCAGGCAAAAATCCGTGGATGCACTAATCTAACACCTTCAGATTAGATGACTTACTGTCTAAACTGGCTCTGACATCTTATTGCTTTACTTTAACCTTAATACACTTAGGTGAGAAATGTATTCTCCATTTGGCTCCTGAAAATAATACCTTTCCACAACACAGAAAAGTCACCACTACATTTAACAATAGGATCATAACTATTTACATAATAAATAACATATTTCTGAGATCTGCCTAAACTTACCTCAACTGAGACTTTGTGGGCCATTTGGTATCTCTCCTAATCCCTCAATTCATCTTTGTCAACAGAGTAAAGAAACAGCTTTAGACAATACGCAAGTGACTCAGCAGGCTGAGTTCCAAGAAAACTTTCCTGATGGGCACTGACTAATCATTTTGGTGAAATATTTTTCCTCTGATTTTTCAACCATTCAAAAATGCAAAACCCAACCATAGACTAGATTTGTCCCAAAGCTATAGCTGACTGATACTTGTTCTACTGCATAAAATTTTAAAGAGAGAAATAGAGAAAGAGAAAGAGATAGAAGGGAAGACTGGATCGATGAAACAGACTATGCTTGTATGATTCCAGAGGGATAAATGAGGAAAGGCATTCAGGATTCTACAGTAAAATAGCAACTTCTGGTCAATTTGGAAATGAAAACATATGAAAAATCTTCAGATTTAATCATCTACTCCAACTTTTGAGCCTGCTGAAAAATTCTAGCCACTGTTCCTGTCCTTGAGCTATACTAGAAGATACAGGGCAAGCAAGACTGTCATCCACTGCTGTCAGGGAGAGTGATGGGCTGTCGTTGCCTGATTCCAGACTGAAAAGGGAAGTGTTAGTGCTTGAACACCTGCCTATCACAAAGCAAAGCAACTCATTTTCTGTAGAGAAAACAAAAAGAACTATCTTCTGTCAATGGAAAGATCCTTCATGAAATTTATTATCTATGGGGTGGCAGCAAAAATAAGCCCAACAAAATATTAAGTTCCAAATGTGTAGCAGTAAGGCAATTACTTATCCTGACATCTCAAGTAAGCTCCGGAGAAAGTTCAACCCTTCAGCAAAGTTTCTTCTTGTTCCTTAAGGATAACACAGATATTTCATAGAAAAATATTTTAAATTCAACACACTACTTAGATGCTTAATTAATTTGACATGGCTCTTTAAAAAGCTTTTTAAAAATACATTTCTGTTTAGTAGTATATATTATTTGTCTTGGAAACTGGTTGCTCTCAACATTACCCATGATCTATTGTAGCTAAGTCTAAAAGAAAAAGCAATTAGGAAATGTATTATTTGCTGTTCTACTTCCACTATTTATAAGCAGATAACACATTTTTTGTTTGTTTTAAAAAGTTTCAATGAAAAAAATGTTTCGATGTTCTGATTTTCTAAAACAATGGCTCTTTGGTGTAAAGTAAAACAAAATCATGAAATTTTGAATAGAATTCATTTGTTAATAGACAAAAATGGTCTTAAATGAGGTAGAACTTCATTCTTAAAACAAACAAGTAATTCACTCTGATAACAGATGTATAAATAGGGCCATAATTCACAGATATGTTAATTGTTCTTCCCTAATAAGAACACTAAATAGCATTTAGCTTAAGAGCATGAAAAAAAAATGAAATCATCTTTAAGATGAGGAAGAGAGAAATCAGCAAAAAAATGCAATTATCAGACAAGTACCTCCAAAATTATATCTGGAGCTGAAATCCCATATCAGGGAAAATGAATCCTGAAATTGACAACACCTCCTCCATTGAGATAGAAAGGAATGTGTCTTTTGTAATTTACAAGTTCCATTTTTGTGAATTGAAAGGACATGGTATTCATTTTAATAACCATTTCCTAAGCTATTTTACATTTTATATTTGGAAAATCACACACAGAAAAGGCAGAATTCAAAATATGTTGAGGCGAGCGACCCACATGTGTCACCTTCTCTGTGATCCCAACAGCCAACTGGCTTCCCAGCCCTTCCCCCAGGACGAGGGGAAGAAGCAAGTTCCTCCAAAGGGCTTCAAGACCATCACTTGTTTCAGGAGCTCTAGGGAGACTGACTTGATTGATTCTGAGGCCAATCTTCTGCAATTTTAAGAGCAGGGTCCAAATAATTACAGAGTAATTCTCTTAGATCTGCCCTTGGACGAGACTGAGACTTTAGTCAGAACCTGGGTTCCACCCAGCTATCATAAGGCAAACAACGTGCACTTGGCCGCCAGTCCGTACACAATCTCCTTGACATCCCCCCCGACAGTACACACTCCTGGTTTGGTTCTGCAGGGAATGAGCTGTGCTACACTAGGGAAAATGATAGTCCATGCTTCTCCAATTCAGAACAGGTTCAACAAATCCTAGCCCTGGAGACATATTTTCAGATAAACTCAAAACTCACCACCCTCTATGAACAGAAAGTAAGTTTTAGGGCAGTGTAGCATGTTGTATCTTAAGTACAGATTCTTCCAGGACTGCTCCTTGTGTGTATTCTTCAAAATAAAGTTTCTTAGGAGTCTCCTAAGAAAGTGTCTTGATGCAGAGAATTATATTTCATTCTGTGAAATATTAACTTAAAAACATTAAGTAAAATTTTTTTTTGATGTAGGTGTTTAAAAGTCACACACACACATATACACACGAGTGATCTTTTAGGTTCAGGAGAGACAGGATAGGAGCATGCGATAGCTATTGTCCAATGAACTACTGCTGAGAATCTTACCCAATACCAGGTAAAATTATTCATAAAAACAGCAGTGACAAAGCAGCAATAGATTAGGTCAACCTTGAGGAAGTGCATTCAGAGGTAACAAAATAAACATAGGGACAAACAGACTAAACATGGGAGATGAGGAAAGCAACTTCTTATCTCCAAACTAAACCTTCAGTCTGTCCACATCCCCCTGGCTCCACTGCACCTCTGGGCCAGGCCACCCTCATCTCTCTCTGAGCTGTGGCTCCAGCAGCCAAAGGCAGCTTGCTCTTCTTCCAGACATGTGCTTGCATGCATGCTAAATCACTTCCGTCTCTATGTGACCCCATTGACCACAGCCTGCCAGGCTCCTCTGCCCATGGGATTCTCCAGGTAAGAATACTGGAGTGAGTTACCATGCCCTCCTAGAGGGGATCTTCCCGACCCAGGGATGGGATCTGCATCTTTTATATCTCCTGCATTGGCGGGCAGGTTCTTTACCACTAGTGCCACTTGGGAAGCCAAGACACACTACTCAGCATTAAAAAAATGCAAATTCAGTTCAGTTCAGTCGCTCAGTTGTGTCCGACTCTTTAGGACCCCATGGACTCCAGCAAGCCAGGCTCTCTGTCCATCACCAACTCCCAGAGCTTGCTCAAACACATGTCCATCAAGTCGGTGATGCCATCCAACCATCTCATCCTCTGTCATCCCCATCTCCTCCTGCCTTCAATCTTGCCCAGCATCGGGGTCTTTTCCAATGAGTCAGTTCTTCACATCAGGTGGCAAAAGTGTTGGAGTTTCAGCTTCAGCAACAGTCCTTCCAATGAATATTTGGGACCGATTTCCTTTAGAATTGACTGATTGGATATCCTTGCAGGCCAAGGGACTCTCAAGAGTCTTCTCCAACACTACAGTTCAAAAGCATCAGTTCTTCAATGCTCAGCTTTCTTTATAGTCCAACTCTCACATCCTTAAAAGACTACGGGAAGAACCATAGCTTTGACTAGACAGACCTTTGTCAGCAAATTAATTTCTCTGCTTTTTAATATTTATTTGCTATCTAGGTTGGTCATAGCTTTTCTTCCAAGGAGCAAGTGTCTTTTAATTTCATGGCTGCAGTCACCATCAGCAGTGATTTTGGAGCCCCCCAAAAATAAAGTCTGTCATTGTTTCCATTGTTTCCCTATCTTTTTGCCAAGAAGTGAGGGGACAAGATGCCATGATCTTCCTTATTTGAATGTTTAGTTTTAAGCCAGCTTTTTCACTCTCCTTTCAAATGCAAATTAGCTCATACCATTCTCAAGTTCAAATAGGTTAATGGATTCTCCCTGCTTTAAACAGAAATCCAAATTCCTTACCATGGCCTCTGGCATCTGCCCTCTGTGCTCCCCTCTTCACCCTAGATCTATCAGCCTTCAATGGGCTCCATGAAAATGCTTTCCTCTGACACGTGTTTTTTCCTGCACACTCTCCTAAGGTGTCAACTCCTCACCTGTGTCCTCTCTGACTGCCCTCCCCAATGCAGACAGTCATTAGAGAACAATAAATCCTTCTGTTCCTGTTTTTTACATGGCACAATAAACACCTGGAAATCACTCTGCTTCTGTCAATTTCAGGAGAAGGTAAAACCCTGAAAGCCAGACCATGCCTGCTTTGTTTACTGATGAGCCCTCAGTATCCAGAACTGTCCATATTCGCAGAATGAGAGAATAAATGATGTCCCAATCCTCTTTACCCCTCTCTGTCTCTCCTATCATTGTGAAGCTCTCCTACAAATATACCACCCACCAAAGAGTAGACTCTTACTTGGCTCATTCAATAAATCATTCCTTCATAGACACATTCATTGATGTATTTCCTCTTTTGAGTGAGTATATTTTGAGCTCTTACTGTTCAAATCATGGAAAGAAAGACAAAAAAAAAAAGTCATTGGTTATGTTTTGACTAAAAATACAAATAAGAACGGGCTTCCCTAGTAGCTCAGCTGGTAAATAATCTGCCTGCAGGAGACCCTGGTTCAATTCCTGGGTTGGGAAGATCTCCTGGAGAAGGGATAGGCTACCCACTCCAGTATTCTTGGGCTTCCCTGGTGGCTCAGATGGTAAAGAATCTGCTTGTAATGTGGGAGACCTGAGTTCAATCCCTGGGCTGGGAAGATCTCCTGGAGGCAGGCATGACAACCCACTCCAGTATTCTTGCCAAGAGAATCCCCATGGACGGAGGAGTCTGGAGGAGTACAGTCCATGGGGTCACAAAGAGTCAGACACAACTGAGTGACTAAGCAGGGCACAGCCCAGCCCAGATAAGAATAGTTGTAGTAATCCATATTGAGTTAATTAGAAATAGTTAAGATGGTAAATTTAATGTTATATATATTTTACTGCAACTAAAAAACAAAAATCATCTTATAGACCAGGGTGAAGTTAAACAGCATAGCTGAGATCGCCATCGAGTGTGCTTCAAACCACAGTTCTTTCTCCACCTATCGATACCAGACAAGTGGGTTTACAAACTGGCCCGTTAATGACTGCTTGAGAGAAAGGGGCAGGGAAAAGGACACCTCTGGCATGGTCATTACGCTAAGGGAACACAGACTCTGTACCTAGATCATAACAGCTGAGAGGACAGACTTCGTGCAAAAACAGCCTCTCTTTGTTCCCTAATTCTGTGACTGAGGTCCCTCAGATAGTTCGTTCAAAGCTGTCAAGACGTGACTGGCTAGTGAAGTTGTGTGAGGGCAAAATTAAAATAAATGGGCAGCACAGACCAGGTAAGGACTCCCCACCCATGTACACAGACCACATACTGTTTCTCTTGGTTATGAATGAGCAAATTAATTGGCCTTGACACTAGCATCTTATTGGCTCAAGGCAAATTTCTGCTGTAAAATCAGAAACACTTTTCAGAGGCAGCCCTCAAGGAAGTCTGAGAGGTATCCATGAAGGTGTCTGCTTTTATCAAGATGTCTGTGGGATGTTCAGACGAAATGAAGGATTCGCTTCCAAATTCTCCAGCAAAAAAAAAAAGAAGAAGAAGAAGAAATGAGGAAGGCAGATGAAACAAGATTGGCAAAATATTCATAATTCTTGAAGCTAGATGAAGGTTGTGTGGGGTTTGTTATATCCTTCTTGCTACTTTTTGTGTTTACTTGAAAATTTTTGTAATAAAAATTTATCTTTTTAAACGTGTGTGGGGCAGAACAGTTTATGACAGGCTTGCAGACGACTTCAAGACAGATAGAAAAGTTAGATGATTCCTCACCCATCAAGATACTATAAAATTAATCTGTAAACTTTATTACTGATACGAAGTTATGCTGCCTTTGTCCACAGGGGTCACAGAACACAGTGCACGGGCTGGGAGAGGGAGCAAGAAATAAGAAAGAAGGTTTTGTTCTTTTAGCCTCCTCTTTCTTCAGCTACTTTGACGCAGTCTATCGGGGGAGACAGGACAGTGAAGTCAGCTACCCCCACCAAAATAGACAGCCCACGACTTTCCTGAGGATGCAGAGACTTTACGTGTGGTGTTTCAGCTCCATTCGAAATCCAGGGGCAACCATAGTGAACCAAATACCTACTAAGTCTATCTGTGAAGATTTGATTCTCAGAAATTACAGGCATGAGTGTTCCTAACTTGAAAAAAAAAAAAACACCCCTCTTTCTGGGCTTCCCTGAGGGTTCAATCAGTAAAGAACCCACTCGCAGTGTAGGAGACCGGGGTTTGATCCCTAAGTGGGGAAGATACCCTGGAGAAGGGAATGGCAACCCACTCCAGTATTCTTGCCTGGAGAATTCCATGGACAGAGGAGCCTTGTAGGCTACAGTTCATGGGGTCGCAAAGAGTCAGACACAACTGAGCAACTAACATTTGCACTTTTCACTTTGTGGTTGACTAACTTTTGACCTTGGCAGGTCACAAAGGTGATGACTAATGAAAACTGAACAGAAGCTGTAAAAGGAAATTTTCTCCTGGCTAAGAATAATGTTTAATAAGTGCTTGTTGAGTTAATGAATTCACTAAAATGTTATTTAAAGCCATTGGGGGCAATCGTCTACTAACTTCTTCCCCTCCATGGTTCTCAAATTTGACAAAAAAAAAACAGTTAAAATTTACCCTTTAAAAATTCATGCTCTTCCAGCAATTATACATACATCTTTTGTATGCTTTGATAATATGTATCCTGATCATAAAAACTTGGGAAATAAGACATGAAAAAAAAAAAGATTCAAAATAACCACTTTCATCATTTGGGTTTCCTTCATGGTATCTTACAGAGAGAGACAAAACAAATAATGTCCCAAGGGGAGATGTTGGTCAAAATATACGAACTTCCAGTTAGAAGTAAGTTCTCAGGATCTTTAATGTACAACTTGGTGACTACAGTTATCAGTACTATATTTTACACTTGAAATTTGCTATGAGTACATCCTAAGCATTCCCACCACATACACACAAAAAATTGGTAACTCTGTGAAGTATGAATGTGTTAATTAACTTGATTGTATTAAAAGCAATCACTTCACAATATATATGGTTGTTCAGTTGCCAAGTTATGTCCGACTCTTCGCGACTCCATGGACTACAGCATGCCAGTCTTCTCTGTCCTTCACCATCTCCCAGAGTTTGTCCAAGTTCACATCCATTGAATCAGTGATGCCATCCAACCATCTCATCCTCTGTCACCCTCTTCTTCTGCCTTCAATCTTTCCCATCATCAGGGTCTTTTCCAATGAGTCAGTTCTTCACATCAGGTGCCCAACGTGTTGGAGCTTCAGCATCAGTCACTTCTTCTACCTTTTCTTGAGTCACAATACATATGTATCTCAGATCATTACATTTTACAGTTAATGTATGCACAAGCCAAAGAATTGATGGTTTTGAACTGCGGTGTTGGAGAAGACCCTTGAGAGTCCCTTGGATAGCAAGGAGATCCAACCACCCATCTTAAAGGAAATCAGTCCTGAATATTCATTGGAAGGACTGATGCTGAAGCTGAAACTCCAATACTTTGGCCACCTGATGCAAAACTGACTCATTTGAAAAGACCCTGACGCTGGGAATGATTGAAGGCGGGAGGAGAAGGGGAAAACGGAATGAGATGGTTGCATGGCATGACCAACTCAATGGACATGAGTTTGAGTAAGCTCCTGGAGTTGGTGATGGACAGGGAAGCCTGGCGTACTGCAGTCCACGGGGTCCTAAAGAGTCAGACATGACTGAGCAACTGAACTGAACTGATGTACAATTTTATTTGCCAACTGTACCTCAATAAAGTTGGTGGGGGGAGGGGAGTGTCCCAGACCCTTTTGCAGCTGGGTGTGTTCATGCAACTATGTTGAAACCAATAACAAGTCAATGGAATAATACGTACAACCTAAGGGTCATGTCCAAGTGGAAAGCACTTGGAGAGAAGATAGAAGGAAGAGAAACATGTGCCCTTCTGCCCTTTCCCTGAGATTACTGATGTGTGGGTAAACCTTCATGACGATACAGCACTTGGGGAACAACAGGTCAACATACTAGGAAGAGCCTGGACCCCCAAAAGTGTGGAGCCACACGCCAGTCCTGGTAGGCTACTCAAATATCCCCCTTCAAGATGAAGCACTCACTTCCCCAGCTGTCAGAAGTGTTGGCTGAAAAGTGCCTTTGGCTGAAGGGAGCCGCCTCCCTTAATATTATTCCCCCACTATAGGCAGCCTGCGTCCAATGACTGGTCCATAAGGAGGTGCAAACCCAACCTCCTTGTCTGGATGCATGACCAAGTCTGAAGAGCCATCCCAACTCCCGAGCTCCTCACGCAATCAGCAAGGTCTCCGTATGTGACCATGTCACAGCATCACTCCTCCCTCTGCTGGGTTTGGCTTCCTCACCTTTACAGGTGTTTTCTCCAAGAGCACCCCCCCCAACACAACACCTGCACACCAATTTCCACCCCCAGAACCTACTTCTCAGAGAGCCCAACCTTAGCCAGTAAGCCACTGTTACGTGCTCTGCCGGTACAAGTAGCATCTATATTTCAACTCACTCAAGCACCTATTACGTGCTGAGCTCAGAGCTAGAAATGTTAAGACACCACACTTTGAGCTCAGGAGCCTGTGAAATGTGGTGCAGTGAGAGCATGCAAATACAGAGTAAATAAGTATGGCTGCAGAGAGTTGACGACCCCTGGTCTCATAAATACCACCAAGCTTGTCCCATCCCACTTGTAAGGAAGAAAAAAAGTCCAGCTTGTTCCCCAATCTCAAAAACCTTGCACTATCTCTCCTTAGTTTCCGTAGGACAGATCTTTCTCTAATTCCTCTCTCCAGATGATCTGTTCGGACATCCTTCCTTGATCACCCTTCCTCAAGCTCCGTGGGTGTTAACTCTCTCTTGCTTTGGGGAGAAAACCCACATGCCCAGCCCACAGGTTAGAGGAACAACCTAAGGCCTAGAGGAAGGGACATCACCCAAAGGTACTGAGAATGAGACAAAAGATTTTCATAGAGAAGGTAACGTTTTAGTCAAGACTTGAAGAATGAATAAGAATGTGAGAAGGTGACAATTTCCAAGTTTTACATAATTCTGAAAACTATTCCTTAGCCAATAGACAAGGCATGATTATTCACAACAGCCAAGAGGTTTTGTCTAGGGTGATGATGAGTTTTGGAAATAAATAATAGTGTTAATCACACATTGAGAACATAATTAACACCCCTGAAATATGCAACTCAAAATTGTTAAAATGGCCAAGTTTATGTTTTATGTATTTTACCACCCACACACACACAAATTTCTGCCTCCCTGGTTTTTTCAATGATGGTGTATCCATCTTGCAAATGACTTCTTTTCTTCTTTTAAATCTTGAAGGATGGCATTCACACGGAAAGGCGCACCAACCTTCAGTGTACGGCTCCATGATCCTTCTCCATCTGGGGACAGCCATGTAACCACCACACAGGTCTAGAGAGAGAAACTTTCCAGCACCCCAGAAGTTGCCTTCATGTCTCTTTCTAGTCTAGAACCCGTCCCTCCTGCAATAACTTCTATTCCAGCTCCTCTAAACATTAATAAGTCATATCAGGCAATTATTTTCAAGATGCAACTTCTCACTATAACATAAGCACCAAAATGGCCAGAGCTGCCTTCTTTGCCAACAAGTCCCATCTCACATGACAGGGAGCCCATAATACCCACCACCACATGCATGTCAGGACGCTAGTGCCTCTGTCTCCATGAAAGAAAACTGCTGTGTATATGAGGGGCTGTGGTCCTCAGAGGGTGTGGATGTGGCATGACAATAGACTCTCTCCACACTGCACACCCAGGCAGGAGGGAAGCTGCTTACTGCTTTTCCTGAGGCTCTGCCACCAAACAGAGTCTAGGATTTTATAACCTAACAACCACTGGTTTCTGCCAAGAGCTCTGACACCTACAATCTCCTTGCTCTGTAATGATTATGCAGATGAAGGTAGTAATCCACTTCCCCTCTCCTTTTCTCAGCTGCCACCATACCAGGCAAACCTATTTCCCATAACTTCAGCATCCTTCTCAGAGGTAAGAACAGGACAATGGCACATGGACCATCCCTATGGCCCCAATTTCTTAGGACACGTAAGTGTCCCTGAGATGGGGCAGAGGAAAGCAAAGCACAAAGTTGAGACTCTACAGAAGTCAGGAAAGCCCCCAGATATAACAAATCAGAATAACTTCTTCCAGGATAATAAATGCACTGTATTTGTTGCTGAGATTCTAAAGTGACCTACACCCAGGCCACAAGGAGGCCAGCAGGAGAATAAATAGCCAATTTAAACACAAAACTGATGACAGTGGATAATTTACATAAAAGGTGATGAGGGCTTCCCTGGTGGCCCAGAGGTTAAGAATCCCCCTTGCAAGGCAGAGGTCACCAGTTCAGTCCCTGATCTGGGAAGACCCCACATCCCCTGGGTCAACCAAACCCATGCACCTCAACTACTGAGCCTGCATTCCAGAGCCTGGGAGCCGCAACGATGGAGCCTGCATGCCTCAACTACTGAAGCTCGTGCACCTGGAGCCCGTGCTCCGCAAGAAGAGAAGCCACTGCAATGAGAAGCCTGTGCACCGCAACTAGAGAAAGCCTGAATGCAGCAACGAACACCCAATACAGCACCACTTCCCAAAATAATTTTTTAACAAATAAATAAAAAGAATTTTTAAAGGTGATGAGTGCTTCAACAGAGGTACGCATGACTTAGAATGAGAACCAAAGTCCAGGGCTCTCAGCCCAACTCGAGGGGAGCACAGAAGACTTCTGGAAGGTGGTGATGCCTGGATTGAGTCTTGGAAGGAGTTAGATGGGGGAGGGCGGGGGAGGGTACTGGGAGGAGGGAAGGAGGCAGGAGAGGAAGTTTCCAGAAGAAGAAAGGGTGGGAACATGGAGAGAGAGGCGTGAAGGGACATGGGTGCAGTGTGTACCACCATTACCTGGAGGGCGAGGCCAGGACTAGCTGCAGAAGTGGTGGGTGAGCTCAGCAGAGGCCAAGGCAAGAGAATAAAGACTGTCACGGGAACCCCAAACAGGACACAATCAGAGACACTGGGAACCAGGGCACAGGGAGCTAAAGGGTGCAGAGTCATGAGCTGTTCTGGAAAGCACCAGTCTTTCTTTGGTCAGCTCAGTTGGGAGGCAGGCCAGCAGTAAAAAAACATAAATGAAATTAGCCTTCTTGATGACTTACCCATAACCAAATACTCCTTTTAATTAAAAGCAGTTATTTTCAAAGGTCAGCTTCACTGAGTCCTGCTGCTCTGATCTTTCTAGTAACAAATGAACATCTAGGGGAAGCTAATAGTTTAAGGCTCTGTCTTCAGACCCACAGAAATGCACAAACCTTCAGGAAAAGTAACCCAGAGGCTGACCCGGATTTGAAGCTCTATCAAGTCTTCTCCAACCCTCGTTCCCCTAACTCTTCCTCCACCCCCAGACCACATTCAGTACACTGAACCCCCATCACTTTCACTTCTGCTCCAGGTTTGAGCTGTTGGTGTACCTGCATCTTTCCTCTCAGACCCACCACACTCTCCAGGAAACACTCTATCGAGATATTTCCCAAGATACAGGATCCAACAAGGTAAGGACGTGGTGTTACTGACTCCTGACGCCAATGCCTGTCCCTGGCACTTTTGGATTGCTGTGTGCTCAGTCGTTCAGTTGAGTCATTTTTTGCAACCCCGTGAACACTCTTGGCCTGCCAGGCTTCTCTGTGCATGAGATTTTCCCAGCAAAAATACTAGAGTGGTTTGTCATTTCCTTCTCCAGCATATCTTCTGGACCCAGGGACTGAACCCTCTTCTCCTGCGTCTTCAGCATTGCAGGCGGATTCTTCACTGCTGAGCCACCTGGCACTTAGTACAGGCTCATTAATTAACTATTCTATGAATTCACTTGCTGAGCACATACGATGGGTGTTGACTTATCTTCTCCCTTAGAGCTCAGTCTCACTCCAAAGCTGAACCTCTCACTTGGCCCTGGACACCTTTTCTTGAACCAGTCAAGAGGTTGGGTACTCCCCACAACCCACGTCAGTACGGTTTGTCAAAGAATGGCTGATACCTCCAAAATAAAGACCACAAGAGATGGTTTTCTAGGAGTTTCCTAGAAGCTAGGTATTTTGAAAAAAAGAAAAGAGGAGGCTATCAGAGAGCATGACAGGGAGAAGCTTCATTAAAAGCATCTGTTTTCCACAGATGAATGAATAAAGAAGCTGTGATACATACAGACTATGGAATACTACTCAGTCATTAAAAGGAATGCATTTGAGTCCGTTCTAACGAGGTGGATGAGCCTAGAGCCTATCATACAGAGTGAAGTAAGTCAGAAAGAGAAAAACAAATATCTGTCAATGCATATATATGGAATCTAGAAAGATGGTCCTGATGAACCTATTTGCAGGGTAGCAATGGAGATGCAGACATAGAAAACAGACTTATGGACAAGGGTTGAGGGGAGGAAGGAGAGGTTGAGATGAACGAAAAGAGTAGCAGGAAGCATATACACTACCATATGTAAAATAGAGAGCAAATGGAAATCTGCTGTATGTCTCAGGAAACTCAGACTGCGACTCTGCAACAACCTAGAGGGGTGAGAAAGGGAGGGAGGTGGGAGGGAGGGTTAAGAGGGAGGAGACATAGGTACACCTATGGCTAATTCATGTCGATGTATGGCAGAAATCAAACCAATACTGTAAAGCAATTATCCTTCAATTAAAAATATTTTTTTTTAAAAAAAAAAAAAGGACCTGTTTTTGTGTCTCTCTCCCCAGTATAGTCTCCCAGAAGTCAGGATCTATGTCCAGACTATCTTAACTACATCCAATTCCTGTTACAGTTAAAATCTCACAGTAGATGGTCAGTGCTGAATTTAACAGACTACCAGTAGGGGGATATATTTGGGAACTGAGTCAGAGCACTCCAGTCAGTCGATTGGGATGACTCTTGAAGCACTGAGTTGGCCAAAATCTTCATTCTGGTTTTTCTGTACACTCTTATGGACAAACCCGAACAAACTTTTTGGCCAAGCCAATAATTGATCGGTAAAGGACACAGATAGTCTTACACGCTTCCCTCTTCTCCAGACAAATAACACCCCCTCCTTTCTGTGATGCTGCATTCTTTTATGCATATAAAATCCACTAGATTAAAGCTTATCTTAATTTCTTGGGAAACTCCCTAAGTGTACCAGCTGAAAGCAGTGAAACATTCTTGACTTGCTGGCAATACATTTTCAAAAGCAATATCTTCTCTTAGAATGCATTTTATTTTTTTGTGCAGAAGGATGGTTTCGTCTGTTTGATGCTGGATCTTACTGCTTTCAACTTCAGAAGATGGCATCTGCAGATGCCTTCTGCATTTCAGACGACGTCTCTTGTTTGCAATATTTATCCCCAGTCTCAATATTGTACAAAGCAAAAAACAGTGGACCAGCCTCTTGGTAATGTCTGGTGGAGCTTGTGCAATACATCTATCATCTCTGGTCCTATTTTCATCATATTTGAATAAAAAAAAAATTAGGCTACATGGTTTCTCCAATGGCTAGTCCTGAGATAATTTCCTACTCAGGCGGAAACGACGGATGACAGACAGTTGCTCAAACCATGGGGCCAGGGGAAAGAGGTGTGGCAATGCTACATACTAGTATTCAATGTGTGTGCGTACTAACACACAAAGAGGGAAAGAGCAGCCACTCATGGGTAAGAGCCAGGGCAACTTCAGAAAAGGAGGCCAGAGCCTGGACCTGGCAGAAAACGGACGGCTCAGTCCAACAGGACCACAAAGAAAAGAGAAGACAGACAGAGACCATTGACAGCGGCCCAGCAAAGAACAGGGGAGCCCAGGCAACAGCAGGGAGCCAGGAGCCATACCGCCACCAGGCCTGAAGGGACACGGAGAGAATCTGAGAGAGCGGTGGTCTTTGGAAACAGAGGAGCCCAACAAATCACAAGCAGCTCACAGGGGGTGGTGGGGGTGGCGGCACCCCTATCTTCTCACTCTCCTGCAGCTTTCTCAGCTCCTGCTAGCATTTCCCAATGCCTACGCCCAACCAGAAGGCAGAAGGGAAGGGCCAATCACTGCATGCAGCCTCCAGGGTTGCAGACCTGAGGGGAGCCGTAGGTTTGGAAGGGTAAACAATAGGTATCCAACCAAAGTACACTGCTGGCTACACAATCTGGTCTCTGTGGCTATCTTCTTGAAGACAGGCAGGGGTGATGTATTAGGACCATGAGGAGACCACCAGCAGCCCTCTGCAGAGGGGATCCATGCCGTGATGAGGTAGGGGTAAGCCGGGTCAGTGTTAGGAATGTTGGAACAAGAATGGGCTTGTTCCTGCAGTTTCAGAGGAAGAATAAACAAGGGAGAGGGGGGATGACGAAGGAACTCTCAGAGGCTGAGGGCAATTCCAAGGGGTTGCCTGAAAACCAAAATCTAGAGACACAAGCCATGAACTACCTGGGAAGTTGAGTATGGCCTAGGGTGAATTCCTATCAGTGGGTTACCGCTTGTTTCAACAAGCATGGAACCTGGCATATAAAATCCACTAGATTAAAGCTTATCTTAATTCCTTGGCAATACATTTTCAAAAGCAATATCCTCTCAGAATGGCCTGTCGGCCACAAGCGTGGCAACATACCCCTATGTGAATAAGTCCTAAAGTCACCATGAGATGTCTTCCCAAGAACGAAAGGAGCTTCTTCCTCAGGGACTCTGATACTTAAATCCTTAGCCATTTTGACAGCAAAAATGTTCAGATTAGTGGAGTTGCATATGCCTGAGGTGCAGTAGAGAGAATTGTCAACATCGAAACCTCAATCATTCATGAGTGACTTCGTTCAAATTTGAGGTACCCCAGACTAGGCTGAGGATAAACAAAACTGCAGGGAAATGTTTTAACTCCAGAAGAGATTAAAGTCTATGCAGTGCTTTAGGGGCAGTGACCTACACGTGAATAACAGGTATGCAAACAGCAATTCATCTCTCTCTGTTCAATGGGACCTGAATGAGGCAATGCTTTTCCTTCAAATGACAGCTCTCCTTTGAATGAACCTGGAGAAAACTATAGAAGAATATCTAGGCTTTTAGCTTTGTTTACCTTGAAGTGAGTGTGTTGTTGCTTTTATAATAAATTATAAATGGAGGAAAGTTTCATATAAGTAAATCTGCAATGCAGTTCTTCAAAAGGACACTTATACAAATAAAATTTTTCATCAACAAAGGCATAGGTATCTAAAAGCTTGACTTGAGAAGCTTGACTTGATGCTACATTTGCCCCATGCATTCAGATGCCCTGTACAGGCCCTCGAACGTGGAGGACAGAGTGCTGGTTTAGAAGGAATGAGAACTGCCTGATTTCTCACTTTAGAGTTTTGAGACTTGAATTCTTTTCAAATTGCTCATTGTAACGCTGCTAATCACTTTAGCTCCCTGAACTACAGCTTCTTGACAAGTAAAATAATAATATGTGCCTCACGGGTTGTTGCCAGGATTCCAGAAGCATGTGTGTAACATTATCACAGCTCCCTCCTGCCCTTTAAAAACACAGGAAACTTTAGGTTAGCAATTCCACATTATTTGTTAAATTCATAGGTGTAGCTCCCACCTACATGGAAAGAAATATATTTTAAAAGCCTCCCTATACCTAAATTCCTCGTGAACCTTTATTTTACCTGAGACAGCAGTCTAAGAAGGTAAACAAAGGTTATAATTAGGCTCAGGTTTGGGAGTATTACAATCATCTTGGCAAGTTGGATTTCTGCTGCATTCTTGTCCTCCCTGGATTAGTCTCCGAAAGAACAGAACAAAAGAAAAAGTTTTAATTGAGGTAATTTATGGCATTCCATTTCCTTTCCAGACTGCATTTGACAAGCAGGGATTGGGTTTCAAGGCTTAATGGTTAGGTTTGAAGAAAACTCCTTTCAGTTTGTGATGAAGGCTTAAAACAGCAGAGTATATACTGCAGTTCTGTTGTGATAACTATGCATTTGGAATGATTTTTAAAAATAACTTTATTCCAACTGGCGCCTGTTTCTTCATATCCCCTTCCTCTCCTTAACAAAGTCGGAGCTGTTCCTGGGCTCACAGTCCTCAGCAATGTCACCATCACATACGGTAGCAACTGAGAGAGGTGAGCCGTCTTTACAAAGGAGGCAGGAGACTCCCAGGAGGCCAGAAAGAGGGGCAGCGGGACGCTTGCCTCACCTACTACCCCGGTTAGACTGGAAGTCAGGAGCCCCACACTTTAATCTCAGTTAACTCATCTGCAGGCTTCCCTAGTGGCGCAGATGGTAAAGAATCTGCCTGCAATGCTAGAGACACAAGTTCGATAACTGTGTCGGGAAGATGCCCTGGAGGAGGGCATGGCAACCCACTCCAGTCTTCTTGCCTGGAGAATCCCATGGACAGAGGAGCCGTGTGGGTTACAGTCGACAGGGTCAAAAAGAGTAGATTCATCTATAAATAGACTCAATTTTCCCTGACCTCTTGAATACTATAAGTTTATGATTCCTCCCAGACATCCTCCTTGGGATGCTGAAAAACTCTTGCTTAGTTACCCTGATAAAGGAAAGATGAAATGTGAGAGAACATTTGCACACGAGGCATAGTCCCACAAATGTTATGTAAACTTACTTTTCCAAACAGAAATAAGACAATAACTGTATCATAAAAACGCCCTTCAGGTAGAGTATATGAGTTTTTAGGGCCACTGTAACTAATTGCCACAATGTTAGTGGCTTACAACACCACATATATATTCTTCTGCAGTTCTGCAAGTCAGAAGTCAGCCTCAGTTTCTCTGGACTGAAGCCAAGGTGTGAGCAGGCCTGGTTCTTTCTTAAGACTCTTGAGAGAAGAATCTATTTCATGCGTTTTTCAGCAACCTGTGTTAGAGCCCCTTCTGGGCTTACCTTCTTTCATCTTCAAAGCATGTTGTTGTTGTTGTTTAGTTACTAACTCATGTCCTACTATTTGTGACTAAACAGAAAGTAGCCCACCAGGCTCCTCTGTCCATGGACTTTCCCAGGCAAGAATATTGGAGTAGGATGCCATTACCTGCTCCAGGGGATCTTTCCAACCCAGGTATCAAATCTGAATCTCCTGCATTGCTTACCACTGAGCCACCAGGGAAGCCCCTCAAAGCACATAACTCACTCCAGTTGCTGCTTCTACCATCACATCTCCTTTTCTGCAGTTGTTTCTCCCTCTGTCTTCTCCTCCCGCTAAGGACCCTTGTGATTACATGATGGGGCTCACCTGGATAATCTAAGATACTCTATTTCCCATCACAAAGTCCTTCATCACATTGCTTTTGCCATCTACGATTACATGGCACAGTACAAGATTAGAATGTAAACAACGTGGGGGTTATTACTCACCCGACTCTAGGTGGCATATTTGTGATTATCACTTTTAAGACTTTATGCTGGAATTCTGTATTCAAGGGGTTGAAGGTCCAAGATCCAACCTTCCTCTTCCCTCTCTTTCCCTGGGCTTCCTCTTAGCAGTGGAAACAGACTGGGGAAATGGAAGCCATTAGTTCAACTAAAAAGGCTGGGCTTCCTCTTAAACTAGTCTTAGCAGCCCAGGCCAGACCTTTAACAGCAAAGTCATCAAATCATGCCTTTGTTACAGATGCCCTCCCCTCTTTGAACTGCCCCCTCTTCCTGCTGCTTCTCTCCAAAGAAGACGAAGTTTAAGTCACAAGTTCTCTGTACTACCTGCACCAGCCCTCTGCACTATTCAAAAATTTCTATTTCCTACTTCCACCCTAACAATTCAGGGGCAACAAGGTTACATGATGGTTAGAGTTGCTAGTTCAAGGAATTAACGTACAGATGTTCATTTTCTTAGGTACAGATGTTTTGTCATTCCCAAAGAATCTAATTGGCTGGAAACTTTAAAAAGCACCCATTTATATGCTCTTTTAATTTCAGAGGTCCCAGCTCCTTCCCATTCCTGGAGTCAGAAGTGCATCTGAGTAACACTAGGATGCTTATTCCCTACCTGGATCCACCACCCAAAAAGTCCTCTGGAGCTTGAGAACATGGCAAACTGCCAACTGCCTCCTGGGCAGGTTCTCCTTAACAAAGACGCTGCTGTATCTGTCTCTGATCCTCAAATACATAAAAGATAAAAAGTGCGGTGGAGAAAACACAGCACAAAACATAGCAATCTATGTTTAAAGGCTTCCCATAATTTGCTTTCTTTGTAGGGATGACTTTTATTCTATTCACTTAAAAAACTCTAAATCAAATAAAACTTTCTTTTCGGAATTTTACAAAATACACAATCGAAATAGGTGAAGAGTAAGTCAACTCAAAGGGCTTCCCTGATGGTTCAGGGGTAAAGGACCTGCCTGCCAATGCAGGAGACCTGGGTTCGATCTCTGGGTCAGAAAGATCCCCTGGAAGAGGAAATAGAAACCCATTCAAGTATTCTTGCCTGGGAAATCCCATGGACAGAGGAGCATGGCACGTTACAGTCCGTGGGGTCACAAAAGAGTTGGACACGACTTAGTGATTAAACAACAACAACAAAGTCAACTCAAAGGGTCTTCTCTTTTTCCATATGGAATGCTCTGTAGACTGTGGATTTAAAAAAATTTTTTTAATCATGTAAAATCCAGGGCCAGATTAATAAAACCACATAGTAGTGATACCAGAAATCAGTTCAGATGCTAACATTGGTTCCTGAAAATCAATCATATGGCCCTTAAATTTCTTCAATAATTACATCTTGAAAGGCAAGGGTTATTTTCCTTTACTTTATTCCTTTAGGGAACAATTATCTTAATCTACTGTGATTTCTGCATGAATGGAGATCAGCCATATTTACTTTGGAAAAATATCACTCACTGTGTCTTAGGCAAAATGAAAGTCTTTTCATGACAGTTCTACACCATGGCTGCATAGTACTCCCTCATATAGCAGTTAAGATAATCCATATACTATATACAAATAGCTGAGAAAAGAAGAGAAGCTAAAAGCAAAGGAAAAAAGGAAAGATATATCCATCTGAATGCAGAGTTCCGAAGAATAGCAAAGAGAGAAAAGAAAGTCATCCTAAATAATCAGTGCAAACAAATAGAGGAAAACAATGGAATGGGAAACACTAGAGATCTCTTCAAGAAAATAAGAGATACCAAGGGAACATTTCATGCAAAGGTGGGCTCAATAAAAGACAGAAATGGTATGGACCTAACAGAAGAAGAAGAAATTAAGAAGAGGTGGCAAGAATACATAAAAGAACTGTACAAACAAGATTTCCACGACCCAGATAATCATGATGGTGTGATCACTCACCTAGAGCCAGACATCCTAGAATGTGAAGTCAAGTGGGCCTTGGGAAGCATCACAACGAACAAAGCTAGTGGAGGTGATGGAATTCCAGTTGAGCTATTTCAAATCCTCAAAGATGATGCTGTGAAACTGCTGCACTCAGTATGCCAGCAAATTTGGAAAACTCAGCAGTGGCCACAGGACTGGAAAAGGTTAGTTTTCATTCCAATCCCAAAGAAAGGCAATGCCAAAGAACATTCAAACTACCACACAACTGTACTCATCACACAAGCTAGCAAAGTAATGCTCAAAATTCTCCAAGCCAGGTTTCAACAGTATGTGAACTGAGAACTACCAGATGTTCAAGTTGGATTTAGAAAAGGCAGAGGAACCAGAGGTCAAATTGCCAATATCCTTTGGATCATAGAAAAAGCAAGAGAGTTCCAGAAAAACATCTACTTCTGCTTCACTGACAATGCTAAAGCCTTTGACTATGTGGATCACAACAAACTGTGGAAAATGCTTAAAAAGATGGGAATACCAGACCACCTTACCCATCTCTTAAAAAACCTGTATGCAGGTCAAGAAGTAACAGTTAGAACCGGACACAGAACAATGGACTGGTTCAAAACTGGGAAAGGAGTACATAAAGGCTATATATTGTCACCTTGGTTATTAAACTTATATGCAGAGTACATCATGCAAAATGCTGGGCTGGATGAATCACAAACTGGAATCAAGATTGCCAGGAGAAATATCAACAACCTCAGATATGTAGATGACACCACCTTTATGGAAGAAAATGAAGAGAAACTAAAGAACCTCTTGAGGAAGGTGAAAGAGGAGAGTGAACAAGCTGGCTTAAAACTCAACATTCAAAAAACTAAGATCATGGCATCTGGTCCCATCACTTCATGGCAAATAGATGGGGAAACAATGGAAACATTGACAGACTTCATTTTCTTGTGCTTCAAAATCATTGCAGATGGTGACTGAAGCCATGAAATTAAATGACATTTGCATCTTGGAAGAAAAGCTATGGCCAACCTAGACAGCATATTAAAAAGAGGGACATTATTTTTCCGACAAAGGCATGATTTTTCCAGTAGTCATGTATGAATGTTAGAGTTAGACCATAAAGAAAGCTGAGGACCAAAGAATTGATGCTTTTGAACTGTGGTGTTGGAGAAGACTCTTGAGAGTCCCCTGCAAGGAGATCAAACCAATCCACCCTAAAGGAAATCAACCCTGAATATTCATTAGAAGGAGTGATCCTGAAGCTGAAATTCCAATACTTTGGCCACCTGATGTGAAGAGCTGACTCATTGGAAAACACCCTGATACTGGGAAAGCTTGAGGGCAGGAGGAGAAGGGGATGAAAGAGGATGAAATGGTTGGATGGTATCACTGACTCGATGAACAAGAGTTTGAGCAAGCTCTGGGAGTTGGTGATTGACAGGGAAGTCTGGTGTGCTGCAGTCCATGGGGTCACAGAGTTGGACATGACTGAGCAATTGAACTGAACTGATACTGTATACAGGGAATTCTCATTATTCGTGGTAGTTGTGTTCTATAAAGTCTCTACAACACTCACTTAGTAAATACTGAACCACTGCTCCTAAGGGAAATTTAGGGCAAGGTTCCTGCAGCCTCTGGTCACAACATTTTCATCAACAAATCAATTACCTTGTCTTTTGTGTTTCTGTTTAAAAGTGAAGCTTTAAAAGTTTTAAAAGTTTCTGTTAAAAAGTGAAGCAGTTCCAAAAAAAAAAAAAAAGTGAAGTAGTTGCTCAGTCAGGTCAGATTCTTTGCAGCTCCATGGATTGTAGCCCACCATGTAGCTCTGTCCATGGGATTTCCCAGACAAGAATACTGCAGTGGGTAGCTATTTTCTTCTCCAGGGGATCTTTCCAACCCAGGGGTTGAACCCAGGTCTCCTGCATTGCAATCATATTCTTTACCATCTGAGCCACCTGGGACTCCTTATTTGATATACACTGTGTATTCATTAACACTGAACCCACAGCCAGCAGAACAATATGTAACCAAAGCCTGAATGAAACTTTTCTGACACATGGAAGGCACATCTCCGTGAGGCACATCATTAGGCTTCCTGCTTAGGACACTAGACTGCACTTCAGCAGGAATCTGGAAGAGCACTCTGAAAAGTGAAATCACCCCCAAAAAGCACAAAGATGTGAAAAACATGACTAAACAGACTGTGAAAAGAATGCTTGTTCACAACATGAGAAGTGAAACTAGATCATCACTATGTTTGATTTCAGCCAGGAATATGTGAGTCAAGCAACTCAAATTTTCTGCCACTCTGCTGGTACCCTAAATAACCATAAAAAGTGCCGTGAGTATTGATTTGGGGGTTACAAATAAAATGTTAGTAAAATTCACAACTAGTAGGTGAATTCACAAACGCAGAATCCACAAATAAAAAGAATTGACTGTGTACCACATCTTGCAGGAAACACTTCCAACCTCGTTATCCCTAGGCACCTCTAAGTCACTCCCTGGTACACTGTGAGGCCTCCTGGTTTCTAAGGTCCAGCAGCACTGACCCTGTTTTATGATATATTATTGCCCAGCAATCATGCAGCAAAATTCCTAGCTGCCAGAGACACAGCACTCAGTTCATGTTTGTTAAATTAATCACACCAGTCTGGCTGACCCTAAAGGAAGCTTTCGTCATTCTTCCCTGAAATCAGTGTTACAAAACAATTCTATATTATTTCCAATACCCAAAGTACCAAACATCATTAATCTTAAAGAATGGTAGCCCAGAATGAAGAAATAACACATTCTCATGAAATAAGATGACATTTGCCTCCAACTCCTCAGTTCATGCAATAACATTGGGAACATTCATACAAACAACTAAGGAAGCCCCCATTACTACCTGAGGCAGAAAGGAAGGGAAGGTGTGAGGTTAAAGAGATGAAAACCCAGAATAAAGCAAAGGAGACAAGTCACTAGGTTCCAGCCACAGGAACAGTAAGAGCAGCATCGGCCAGGCATTGATGCCTTGTCCAGAGCAGTGTTTCTCAAGTGTACAGCTGAGGAGCTAGAGAGACTATTAAAATACACAGATTTCATGTTCTACACCAGACCAACTACAAGAGAATTTCTCAGGGTGGATCTAGAGAGCTGAGTTCTAACAAGCTCCCTGTGGATGCTCATGCGGATCAATGCTTGGGAGTTGCTGTTCCATCTAGAGAATGGTCAGCAAGGAGACATGAGCTTTGGGGCTTTGTGAGAAATTTGGGTCCAAAGGTCCAATCCCCTTAGTACCAGGTAACACGGAGCCCTCAATTTTCCATAAATATGAAAGTAACATCGGGTTGGCCAAAAAGTTCATTCGTGTTTTCCTGTAAGCTCTTATGGAAAAACCTGAACAAACGTGTTGGCCAACCCCATGTAATACTTGGGCTTCCCAGGTGGTGCTAATGGTAAAGAACCCACTTGATAGTGCAGGTTGATGTAAGAGACAGGGGTTCAATCCCTGGGTTGGGAAGATCCCCTAGAGAAGGGCATGGCAACCCACTCCAGTATTCTTGCCTGGAGAATCCCATGGACAGAGGAGCCTGGCAGGCTGTGATCCAAAGGGTTGCACAGAGTCAGACACAATTGACGCAGCTGAGCATAGCAGAGCACACACGTTAATACTTAGTTCACAGGGCTGCCACACCGTGACACTACCGATATTTTGGGGCTAGATAACTGTTTTCAGTGAAGGCTGTCCTGGGCATGGTAGAATGGTTGGCAGCAACCACAGCCTCTACCCACTGGATGACAATAGTCACCCCAGTAAAAAATTATTTCCAGATATTGCCAAGGTTTCCCTGGGGAGAGAAAGGAGCAGAGTCACTGCTGGTTAGGACTCACTGTTTTAAAGGATTGTTGAATCTAATAAATTGGACAGGGTCTGACATATGGTAAGCTATCAATAAATGTTTATTATCTTTCTTATCCCTCAACTCACAATGAATGCCCAGAGAAGAGCACTCTGACAATTTTCATTAAGGTCCTCCGTGCTTTCTGCATTTTTGACACCTTCATTGATTCACATCAGTGGCACCTTAAATCTTAGCTTTGTAGTCAGTTAAGAAGAGCAGGCATTAGGCTGTTAACGTAACTTGGCTTTGTTCTTGATGTTCAGTCACTAAGATGTGTCCGACTCCTTGTGATCCCATGAACTGCAGCACACCAGGCTCCCCTGTCCTTCACTCTCTCCTGAAGTTTGCTCAAACTCATGTCCATTGAGTCAGTGATGCCATCCAACCATCTCAACCTCTGTCACCCCCTTCTCCTCTTGCCCTTAGTCTTTCCCAGCATCAGGGTCTTTTCCAATGCCAAAGTACTGGAGCTTCAGCTTCAGCATCAATCCTTCTAATGAATATTCAGGGTTGATGTCCTTTAGGATTGACTGGTTTGACCTCCTTGCTATCTAAGGGACTCACAAGAGTCTTCTCCAGCACCACAGTTTGGAAGCATCAATTCTTTGGCACTCAGCCTTGTTTATGGTCCAGTTCTCACATCCATACAGGACTAATGGGAAAACCATAGCTCTGACTATACGGACCTTTGTCAGCAAGGTTTTATTCTTAATATTACAAATTTTCAGAAGCAGTTGGTTGAGTCTTAAAGTTACAATTCATAAACATCATATGTAGAGGGGTGAAAGCGGGGTGAAAGCTCAGAGCCCTTAGTTCACTCTTAGAATTAATTTGACAACAGGTCTTTCATAGGCTAATTCCCCAGATCTTTAATCAAAGCACTAAAAGACTGGAGTGCATGACCCCAAGGACTTCTCACCCTCAGCAAGTCAAGATTCTTCATCCGTGAAACAGAGGCTAAGCTAAAGTCTCAAGCTCCTCTAAAATTCTGTATGCTTTAAAAAAAATTCTATAATTCCAACTAACTCCTAATACTTTCTTCTAATTCGTCAATAATTTCATATTTTTAGTATTAAAACTTAACAATTAGGATATTTTAACATTCATTCAATAAATATTTCATCAAAGTAACAGTTCTTTTTCCTTTCTCTCTTTTTTTTAGCCACACTGTGTGACTTGTGAGGTCTTAGTTCCCCAACCAGGGATTGAACCTGGGCCCAAGGCAGAGAAAACACAGAGTCTTAACCACTGAACCACCGAAAATCCCCCAAAGTAACAGTTCTTGAGCATCTACTTTGAAAAGCAACACCAAAAAAAGATAAGACATGGTCTCTGATCCCAAAATGGAGAGGCAGACACATAGAACAAACACCAGATAAAAACCAAAATGAAATATGTGCTCTGTGCAAATGCAACAAGAGTATATCTGAGATGGGAAAAAGATGAACTAACATTTAAATAGTTAATAAGAATTCATCATATCTGAGAGAAAGAAATGGCTGAAAACAGAACAGTTGGGAAAGAAAGAAAAGGATTTTCGTTTGGCCTTCCAGGCTTGGGGACAAACAAGACAAAGATCAATTCAAGGCACGCTGGAAACTGCAAGTTACAGCATTCCCATCACTTTTTCATAAGAGGAGACATCTCCCCTTGAAATATAGCCACTTTGAGTGATGAAAGATACGACTATAGAGGTAAATACACCGGATAATTAGAAACAGCAATTTGCTAGAAGAAGTTTCATCAAATTAATGCCTCACTGACTTCTTTGGCAGCTACTTGCCTGGATAAAAAATATAATTCTAGGGCCATAGCAAACTTGGATGTATTACTTTCTTGAATAAATTGATCACATCAGTATTGCAGCAATCCCTTTATTTACTTCAAAATAATACAGGGAAAAGTTGAAAGACAGCCTCCAAGTATATATTAGAAGTTACTCTCTGATTTTCTTTTAACTTTAGCATATTCTTTCTCCAGTCAAACCTGTCTGGCTTCCATAATAATCAGCATTGCTTCCCCTGGAGAAAAATGTCAGTAATAACATATGGCGGGGCGTGGCCTTGTCAGTAACTCCGTATCATGCGTGTGTTTAACATGAGGCACAGACTCATGATTCTCAAAAACTTACAGTGAATTATTTGTGGCTGAACACATGCTGTGTCCAAGAAAAGAGCTCTGTTCATTTTTGGTTGACTTGACATCTATTTAGAGTGATGAAAATAAAAATCACAACAAAAATAAAGTTCTACAAAGGGCTAGAAACCGACTATCGATGATACTGCTTCATCATCCCAAGTGAAGTTCACATTATGTCAGCAGTAAGATAAGATCAACTTTCAATTTCTTCACATTGAATAAGAAAGGTGGTGGTGTATGGGGAGGGCGGGGGTTCTTGCTACCTATATTTCTATAAAGAAGTTGCATCTACAGACTAAATGATTGCATCTCCTCAAAATTCACATTAAAACCTAACCGCTAATGTGGAGTGGGACCTCTGGGAGATGATTAGGTCATGAGGCTGAATGGAATCATTATTTTATAAAGGAGACTCAAGAGCTCCCTCGTTCCTTCTGCCATGTGCAGACAAGGCAAGAAGACAGCCGTCTAAGAACCAGGAAGCAGGCCCTCACCAGACACTGAATCTGCTAGCACCTTGATCTTGGACTTCCCAGCCTCCAGAACTCTGAGAAATAGATGTCTGTTGTTCATAAGCCACCCACTCTCTGGTATCCTAACAGAGATAAGGCATTCAGGGAGCTCTCCCTGCAGATCCTTTAGGTATCCTCTACCCAGGTGGCACTAGTGGTAAAGAAACAGCCTGCCAATGCAGGAGAAGTAAGAGACACGGGTTTGATCCCTGGGTTGGGAAGATCCCCTGGAGGGGGACATGGCAACCCCCCTGCCAGTACCCTTGCCTGGAGAATCCCATGGACAGAGGAGCCTGGCAGGCTTCAGTTCATAGGGTCACAAAGAGTCGGACACAACTGAAGAACACACGCACACACGCACCCTGTCATCCCCCATCACAAGGGGAAAATGCAAGTTGAAGGCATTAGAGCCCTTCTCCAACTGTTTTAGTGGTTGTTAATCCATACAACATCATCAGCGTCACATTTACTAAGTGTTTACCATGTGCCAGGTACAATTAAAGGCACTTTTCAAGTATTGAATTATGGAAATAGTTTCTGTCTTTCCAACCACACAGGCCTGATTACACATGGCACCATCATTGATCCTACTGGACTCTTTCTGTTCTTAATCAAATCAATGCTATGACAATTCTGAAGGAAGTGGAAGTCTGGATATCATGCCAGTACACAAATAATCTCATAAGGGAATATAAGTTAAGCCAAAAAACTGGCATATTACAAATACTAGATATTTCAAAATACTCAGTGTTACTTTATTTTGACCATTTACTGATGTGCACCATTTTTAGTTTATAAAAATTGCTTTCATTCTCTGTAGACAAATGCCCTACAGCACTGTACTCCCCAAAGAATTCATTTCTTTCTCATACAAACAGATCGAAAACAGAAAGCCAAGAAATGTCACCATCCCATGAAGGGACAGCAAGCTAAGGGGACCTTCAGAGGTGATCATCTCTTGGAGACATAATTACTCACAGAAGCCACAGTCGTTCTTCAGCTAGGAAGATCATATGAGCCACAGCTCGTAAAGCCTAAAATCCCCAAACTAATAGAACTCATTTATCACTTGCCACTGATTTCCCACTGGTAAAACTTAGATTACTCTGAAATGGCAGTCCCAAGAGGAATAGTGAGATTCAACTAGAAAACCAATCCATCAATAAATATGCCACCACTGAGTGACAGAAGGTGGGGTACAGTAAATACATTTAAAGAAGATTGTCCTTATCCTCAAGGAAGTTTCACTACAGTTGAAAGAAGTTAAGACACGGAAATATTTCTAAGGTGTTTGAACAGCATGCTATGTACCAAAGAGAATGGCAAAGAGCATCCCAAATGAACACTGACCTATTAATTTCCTGCACTCTTTCTTTCATCTTCTTATTTGTTCAGGTTCTTCCCAAAGCAGGGTCTAAAGCACGGTCAAGGACTCAGGGAAAAGGTAATGCATTTGGAAGATGTCCCTCAAAGCATGAGTGATTGGGAGGGGAAAATGACACAAAGACAGAGGAAAAGCCAGTAAGAAGATGAGTTACAAAGATCACGGTCAGTTAGGGTTGTTTGCCAGTGGGACCTCTCAGAAGCAGAGAATACCTCCCAGAATGTTCATCTGCAGGGCTACAGGCTGAGGCTATTGGTCGAGAATTTCCAGGGGCCATAAACCATCATACTTATAAGCTGCATTTGCCTGCTGGCCAAGCTGACCTCAGTGGTCTGAGAAGGTCCTGAGATAGAAAGTGAAAAGAGGCTTCCTGGTGATTAAGGTGAGGCACTGTTAATGTTGACTCTGAGCTTGCATGAATCATGAAACATCCAACCCCTAAAAGAAGTACCTGAAAGCAGAGGTAGGTGAAGGAGAAGTGATACAAAAGCACCTGTTACCCAGTCCTGCTCTGAAAGCGTTGTGTGACTTCTCTGATCACCTGTGAATATTCAATCCACTCTCTACTCTCATTTTCCTTTGTCTCAGGCCTTCTTACTTGGATGTACATATCTGAAACAAGCCACATTTTCCATCCAACAAATGCTTAACTTCTGAGCTTTTCCACTTTAAAATTCCTTCACAATGCTATGTATCATTTTTTAAATTATTCAATTAATATAATACTGATATGCTAGGATCCTTGGGAGAAATAAAGATGATGGTGATGACAATCATGATGATGATGATGATGATTATAAAGCAATAACTACCAATTATTAACATCTTATGTGCCAGTCCTTTACATGTATGAGCACATTAAACCTCCTAGACAATTCTTTGAACCATCTACCCTATTTTACAGATGTTTTCCCACTGATATATAAAGAAATTCAGTAACTTGCCCAAGATCACACAAATATTAAGTAGAGGAGTCAGGATTTGAACCTAGACAATTTGACTCCAAGAGCCCAGACTAACATTGGAGGAAGGATGGGGTGGGAGGAGAGATAAAATTACCACAGTGAAGCAATAAGCATGGTTATGTATGCTTAGTCGCTCAGTCGTGTCCAATCTTTGCAACCCCATGGACTGTAGCAAAGTTAATGAAGTAAAAACAATGAGCTGCCTGTAGAAGCATAAGGATAAAGGGAACTTTTGCAAAGTTCTGCAAAACCTCATCTAAAATATCCACAACATACTATCCCCAGAATCTCATCCACATTTCTGCTCCACTTTGTCTCAATCATTGGGCAACTCCTCTGTTTTTCAAACTCTCCTTCCTTGCAACAGATTTTTACTCATTTTTTACTTCAGTTTCAAGAAGTCTACAAATAACACCTATGGAATTCCATGCTTTCATTTAAATTCTACAGGGAAAAAACTCTCCTTCAAGCCCTAAAAGATGATGTTTGAGTTTCCAGAAATTATTATTCCAAATCTTTCATCTACCATTTCTGAGGATCAGTGCTGCTGTGATGTCCTCAGTCATGTCTGACTCTTTGCAACCTCATGGACTGCAGCTGGCCAGGCTTCTCTGTCCATGAGATTCTCCAGGAAAGAATACTGGAGCAGGTTGCTATTTCCTCCTCCAGGGGATCTTCCAAGACCCAGGGATAGAATCCGCATCTCTTGCATCTCCTGCATCGACAGGCAGATTCTTTACAAATCAGAGAATATATGAAAATGTAGTGTACAACCACAGTTTGCAACCACAACTAGCAGTACTCTAAAATATATGCCCATGGACACCATCAAGATAAAGTTCAAGAAACCAATTCAAAAACAAAAGGAAATCTCTAAATTTAGTTCAGGGTTTTAACTTTGAACACCAAGATGAAGGATAAAATAAAATGTATAATAAGAGTATTACTGATTATTCCAGAGTATATAATTATTTACTCTTTCTAAAGACTTCTAACAAGGTTTCACATCAAAGACTAAGAACAAATTAGCAAGGGTCCAGAACACTTTAATTATTCATTCAGTATACTTTTTTAGTTAGTACTATGTTCTAGAATAGATGCTTTACTGCCCAAGAAACTATATATACTGTGATCAATAAGACATGGTTATTATAAATAAGGAACTGTCCCTGAGATTAAAAAGAAGAAGAAATGAGCCTTTCTCTAGATGAAAATAACACATAGATTCCCAGGACCTGAGAGTGGAAACAATTTTCTTTCAACATTTTAAAATGTTACTTTAACAAATTTTAACATTGTTCTGATTTTTCTAATTCACCAGACAACATTAACTTCCCTGGGCAATAAAATGCCAGCCTAAGAAAAGATCTCAGAAGCTCGGTGACAACGCAGACAACTGGTAGACAAAAAATAACGAGCAGACTGTCGTACATCTAGGAAAATTCAACCGAAAGTATATGTAGAAGATGACATGTGTTTGAAACTACAAGAGCAACCAGACAGTCACTGAGGGTCACCCCTCATGTTGGTCTGCTAGTGTTAATCACTCAGTTGTGTCCTACTCTTTACCACCCCATGGACTGTAGCCTGCCAGGCTCCTCTGTCCAAGGGATTTTCCAGGCAAGAATACTGGAGTGGGTTGCCATTTCCTTCTCCACGGGATCTCCCTGACTCAGGAATCGAACGCGGGTCTCCTGCACTGCAGGCAGATTCTTTACCGTCTGAGTCACCAGGGAAGCCCCCTGGTCTGCTAAGGCTGCCATAACAAAATACCACAGGCGGAGGGGCTCCGTGGTTCTGGAGCCTGGCAGGTCCAAGGTCAAGGGTGCCCCCGACCAGCTTTCTCCGTGGAGCTCTCTTTCTGGCTTGAAGACGGCTGCGTTGTCACAGTGTACTCACATGTCCGTTCCTAGTACACGAGTGCGGACCTCGGGTAGGGGCAGGGCTCAGAGAGCAAGAGGAACACTCTCTGCTGTCACTGCCTCTTCTTATAAGGGCATCATTCCAACCAGATCAGGACAACCCTCATGACTTCACTGAATCTTAATAACAGGACTTCCCAGATGGCTCAGTGGTAAAGAATCAGCCTGCCAGTGCAGGAGGCATAAGAGATCCAAGTTCAATTCCTGGGTCAGGAAGATCCTCTGGAGAAGGAAATGGCAACCCACTCCAGTATTCTTGCCTGGAAAATCCCACGGACAGAAGAGCCTGTCTATGGCCTGTGGGATCGCAAGAGTGGGAAAAGACTGAGCTAATGACGCTTTTGCTTTCACTTCTGCAGAGGCCCTAGAGCCAAATAAACTCACATTGGGGGGTTGGGGCTTCAACCCAGAAGTTCGGGCAGACAATTCAATCCACAGGATCCCTTAAAGTTGTCAACCTAGTATACTGCTACAGACCAAAGGCACAAAAAATTGATTTATTTAATCATTAAAATAACATTTATTAAGTAAATACTCTGCTTCAGATACAATCTTGTGCTGTGAAGAGGAAAGAATGAAGAGAGAAAGAGAGAGGTTGAAGAGCCTGCCTTGACAACAGTACATTCTAATCGATAGTGGTAAACAGTATATAACCAAACAACTAAATAAAGACTAACCAGCAGTGGGTGAGGGTGGTGGGGGAGGGAGCGGGGAGAGGGAACAGTCTCTCTGAGGGAGTGATTTTACGTTGAGATCTTGAAAGAAGAGAGGGAGTCAATCACTTGAGGTTTCTGGGGAGAGTGTTTCAAGAAAAAAACTGGACATGCAAAATGTGATTTAGTAATAAGTTTGGCACATGTGAGGAAAAGAAGTCATGATATCTGAGCTGCTTAAGTGCAGAGGTGAGCAATGTGAAATGAGGTCTGAGAAGGAGGTGGGGAGATGCAGTTCATGGTAAAGGGTTTGCATTTAGACTACTTACAACAGAGAGGCATTGGAGGGCATTACACAGGGAAGGGGCCTGACCTGACTACACTGAGGTCAGCTGCATATTCTGTGGCCAGGAAAGGATATGGCCGGGCAACGGTAGAAAGAGAAAAACCAGGTTAGAAAGGTACTACGTCAGTTTGGCGAAACATGATGGGTATTTAGGAGTAGGGCTGAGGTAATGGACTAGCAAGGACTTAGTATCTGTTTTAGGGAATAGAAGCATAGGACATGATCATGGATTGGAGGGTAGAGTTATTAAAAAAAAAAAAAACTACAACATTTATCTTAAGCCAAAAATTATATGAGATGGAGGGAAATTGGAAGAAACAGGTTGGGAAGAAGATATGGAATCAAGGGTTCTCTCTTGAACTTATGGAGTCAGAAGATCCACTAGACATGCAAATTGTTGTCGTTCAGCATGTTGGACTCCTTGCGAACCCATGTGCTACAGCATGCCAGGCTTCCCTGTCCTTTACTATCTCCCGGAATTTGCTCAAACTCATGTTCGTTGAGTTGGTGATGCCATCCAGCCATCAAACGGAGATTTTCCTTCAGTGTCACAGGAGGGATCAGCGATAGAGAAATGTACTGGTGAGTCAGTATAGAGATGACATAGCTGGAGCCACAGAGCTGCATGGGAACCTAGGCAGAGCACATATATAACTAAAAAGGCAGGTCCACAACAGCGCCTGAGGCACACTAATGTTCAGAGGAGAAAGAGGCGGCAAACACATCCTCAGGGTGATCAAAACCACGTCCTTACCATCTCCTTACACCATGTTCTATACCTGCACTACCGAGAGCACCTCTGTACTGAAGAGCGATACAGAAGATTCCAAGAAGCACAAGAAAAGTGATCAAGAGAGTGAAAGTCGGTCATAGGAATATTAAGGGAAACGATTAAGGCTGCCCAGCATGACCAAAGGAAACCAAGATGGTGCACTGACTTGCTCATCAACTCCCAACATAATTAAGTAAGAAGCGCACATCTTACCTCTCAGTTTTGAAAGATTAAACCTAAGTGCGATGAAAGTGAAGATATTGTCCACAACTGTGCATTTTAATGAGATGTGCTACCATCTGTGATCAGATAAATCAAGAGAAGCACACAGGTAAATACACCAGAACTGGAAGCAGATGATGGATATTCCAAGGCAAGCCCCCAGTGACTTCCTGTCTTGTTTAGCGCAGACAAGCCCTTAACCCCTCTCTGTGTCTCACTTGCAATTCAATGAAAATGCCACAATGCCTCTTTGCCTGGACAAAGCAAATTAGTTAACAGCTGGAAATAAAACCACATCTGTAAAGCAGGTGCTTCGAGCTGTTTTCCACCTATGGTGCTGTTTTGATGACTTTCCATTCATTCTGCCGCTTTCTTATGGCCACTTATAATTGAGGGCAGGGGGCAGAGTAATGCCAACTCTCCACTCAGGGACTGAGCTCATGGCCATGGTATCAGGGACCTTTCCCTGGAACAATGCAGAAAATTCCACATCACAGAGTCAGTATATAGTCTGGAAATTCAATGTGTAAAACTCTTCTGTGATAGTTTCATGTCATAACCTGGCTGGGCTGGAGTCCCCAGGTATTTTTTCAAACACTAATCTAGGTGTCATGGTGATGATATTTTGTAGAGATGATTAATACGTACAATCTGTTGACTGAGGAGATTATGCTCAATAATCTGGGTGCACCAGATCCAAGCAGTTGAAAGGCCTCAAGAGAAGAGCTGAGGTTTCCCTGAGAAAGAAGAGATTTCATGGTGGACTGCAGAGTCCATGGGCCTAGCCAGAGATCACAATCTGTACAGGCCAATTTCGTGCATAACTGAATAAATAAATAAATGTCTGTGTGTGTGTGTGTGTGTGTGTGTGTGCGTGTATTCTACTTGTTCTGTTTTTCTGGTGGAACTCTGACTTATACACTTGCCTTTTCTCCATATGGAGAAGGAAATGGCAACCCACTCCAGTACCCTTGCCCAGAAAATCCCATGGATGGGGGAGCCCAGTAGGCTACAGTCCATGGGGTCGCAAAGAGTCGGACACAACCGAGCAATTTTACTTCCGCTTTCTTTCACTTTTCTCCATAAAGAAGTTAAGCTTATGTAAACGCATACCACTACAGCGTCCATAGAAGAGAAAGGGGAAAGTTACTCCCCTCTCATCTGGGAGGCAAAGGCTAACAGCATTGCTGTTGATGGGTGATGAAGACCCTAGTTAGAAAATTTCCACTTACTAATCATACGCTCATGTATTTGGCAAATTCAAATTTAGATCTCATTTTATTACAGCCCAAAGCACCTCCCTGTGCAATCTCACAAATAGAAACTAGTACAAAATCTAAGGGGCTCCCAGGTGGTGTTAGTGGTAAAGAACCCACCTGCCAATGCAGTAGACATGAGACGCAGGTTCAATCCCTGGGTCAGGAAGACCTCCTGGAGGAGGGCATGACCACCCACTCCAGTATCCGGGCCTGCAGAATCCCATGGACAGAGTAGTCTGGCGGGGTATAGTTCATAGGGTCGCAAGGAATCAGATACAATTGAAACAACTTGGCATGCATATATAAAAATCTAACGTTGATGCTATCTGTAAATCAGTTTTAGTTCCATGAGTTTAGTCCCTTGAGCTCTCCCCTGAGAAATGCCTGAGCAGACAGTGACCATCTGGGGCTGTATGTTATGGAGACAAAGTTTGGTGGAGTGATTCCTTCTCCAAAGAGCAAATAGCTAGTTCAGTTTTCTGCCTATCACCCCTCCTCGCCTGTGTAAGGGAAGACTACAAATCATCATCCTAACCAATGGGAAGGGCAGGTGTAAGGGTGACTTCATCCTCTGGTTGGTTGCCCAGGTGACCAAAATGACAAGGCCAGAGGCTCCCTCCCTCCCCTCCCACCATTCCATGTATGTCCCTTCTTAAACTTCACGCTCAGTTAAAGGGTTCATTTTTCTACTAGGGGAACACAGTGAGAAACACACAAGTAGTCTTGCAGCTCTGTTTGGACTTCCAACATCAAAACGGAAGCTGAGCTCATGTGTTCCTTCCAGCTCTCCTTTCCACCTTCTGCATACAGAACTGACCACAGTTTCTCTTTATGTGCACCAACATTTTCACTTGTGCCTACATTCACTCAGAAATATTTATTGAGTGCTTTGGAAGAAACCAAAGTAAATCAGTCCAGATTTTAGGCTCAAGGATTTGAAGAGTAGCTAGGTACATATATTATTGTAATACAAGTTGGCATAAAATAAACAAATAAAAATTCTGCAGGAGTTTAGACATAGTTAGGCATGGTGAGAGCGACAGGTTGAAAAGAAGAGGAACACAGAAAAGTTATGGCATGATATACTGAGAGCTTTTACCCCAAGGGAGACAGCCACCAAACTCAGATCTTCTTGTTATTTTTATATTTAGTTGCCACCAGAAAAGTAATTAATTGGAACACAATTTTGATATGGTCTATAGGGAAATAACCAAAGAATAGGACTGTGACACCATTTGTATAATAATTTGAGTCACTTTGCATACTGTTGCTCTGGTCTGGCTGACAAACCTGGGATAAAAAAACATACTAGTCTGTCTTTAAAAACTACATCTATATAAAGAGACATGGCAAGAGCCCAAGAAGGTCCTGACCTGGCAAATGCTAATAAGCCTCATGTGATCCAAGCTTAGTTGGCTGGCTTCAAATTAATATAGACTTTCACAGAGTTCACAAGTGACAGGTTTTATGATAAATAGAGTACTTCAGTAAAAATGCTATTAAATATATGTGAAGCCTTGAACAGATGGCATTTATAATAGATATCCCTGATAACTGATCACCATTTAGTATTCTCTGGCCCAGCCTCATATCAAGGTTTCATGATTCTAGAAGGCAAAAAAAAAAGTATGAGCAAGATCTTAATTTCCCAGGCAGTCTGTCAAACAGCTGTTTCTCGCTGCTCTATAAAATCAGCCATTCATCAAAGCTGTTTTTAAGGAAAGGTAAAATTAAATTTATATCTGAATCTTCTACAAACTGAACCATAGCTTACTAATTTCCTGACTTATTCATTTTGAAAACTCCAAGTTTCCAATGTTATTGAAGAGTTACGTATCACCCTCTCCCATGGACTGCTGTAGAATGTTTAACTTAGGGGTTAAGATCCTTTAGAAGTCATGAGGTCCAAGAAAGCAACTAGGATCATCAGATTAATAGGACAGGGTCAGCAAAGAGGATAGCCTCCAAGGGACCCACAGATATATTTTCAATAGAAAATGCCAAATTAAGCCTGAACTTGAAATGTGGGTCATCAGGATAGAAACAAGAAATGAAGACATGGAAATCATAAGACAGATGAGTCTAAATCAAGGGCTGATGATTTTCAAGAAGTGGACAAATTACCCTTATTTATTAGCAGTCTATGCGTCAGAGATTTTGCTTCTCCTGACCTGCTTTAGGGCATCCCAGGTGGCGCTAGTGGTAAAGAACCCACCTGCAAATACAGGAGACTTAAGAAATACTGGTTCGATCCCTGGTTCGGGAAGATCCCCTGGCAAAGGGCATGGCAACCCACTCCAGTATTCTTGCCTGGAGAATCCCATGGACAGAGGAGCCTGGTGGGATACAGTCCTTGGGATCACACAGAGTAGGACACGACTGAAATGACTTAGCATGGCACAGCACGATCTGCTTTAAGTGTAGATATTTTTAAATGTTAACCAAACTAATGCATGTTCTAAAATTAGGACCACATGACAATCAACCAGTCAGCAATGCAAGGCACCTGGGCTCCACTTGTTGGAGCATGTTTTCCAACAATCAAGAAAAGTAAATAACTTTATTGGACTAAAACATACAGACACACACACACACATATACAAGCATCCTCTAAAATACCCTGAGGTTAAAAAAGGAAGACCTCTGCAGTGAAGATAAAAAGAGACTCAAAAAAACAAGAGACACAAAACCACCTGCAAGTTTATTCGAAAAGGCTAGCAACCAACCTGCAATCTATAAACTCTGGCACAAATACATTCTGTCCAGATTCTGCAAGACAATAATCTTGATAAATCAAGTTTACTTTAATAAAGCTCAACCCAATAAAAGAGCTACATACTATAAACCACTTCGATCAGTTGACTGCATTCCACTTTAGCTGCACTCTGCTAAATGACCGGCAGGGACACAGCACCTACCCTAGGCCTATACAAGATACACCCAGAGCTCTGCAAATAGTTGTTACTCAATTGTTGGGCAGTGTTAACTCTGTAAGTACTGGCCTGGTTAACAGTTATGAAAAGTGATCGATCATTCTTACAGAGCCAGCATGGTAGACAGTCCTGGGATTGAATGCCAGGGCACCATTTACTAACTGCATGGTCCAAGATAAATTACTTGACCTGTGTTAGCTAAAAACTGAAGATGTCATGGTCTTTTATGTCAACTTGGCTGGACTGAATTATGAGGATGGAGGAGAGGGCAAAGCCATTTGCAACACACAAACTTCGTTCCAGTTATTCAACCAAACGCTAACCTGGGTCTGCTGCAAGGGGATTTTGCAAATGTAATTGAAGTCCCTAATCGGCTGATGTTCAGTCAGGGACATCATCCTCAGTGGGCCTGCACTAACTTGGTGAGCCCTTATAAGGGACTGGGCTCTTCCCAGCCAACAAGACACCAAACAACAGCTGGGTCTATGACTGAACTCGCCTCCTCTAGGTTTTTTCTTCCTGATTGCCTATGGACAAGAGCTGCAGCCTATGCCCAGGATTACAGACTGCCCATGACTGTCCCTTTCCAACTGCCTATTCTATGGATACAGACATGCTTAACTAGCCCCTATATTCATGTAGATCAACTGGTTGCAATTTATCTCTTAACTGTATCTCCTATTGGTTTTCTTTCTCCAGTGAAGCCTGACTTAATGGGGAATAACTATATGTATATCACAGGCTTACTATTAGGATTAAACGTGATAGTTGAAAAAGCATGGAGAACAGACCTTTTCAAATTCTACTGTGAGTACAAATCACCAGGTTACAGATTGAGTCAGCAGGTCTGGGTGGGGCCTGAGGGCCTGCATTCCTAACAAGCTCCCAGTGGAAACTAACACTGCTGATCAATGGACCCAGTTTAACCAGCAAGAGCCATCCTAAAACATTATGCTCGCGTCTGTTGCTCAGTCATGTCTGACTCTTTTGTGATCCCATGGACTGTAGCCCCCTAGGCTCCATTGTCCAAGGGATTCCTAGGCAAGAATACTAGAGTGGATTGCCATTTCCTTCTCCAGAAGATCTTCTCAATTCAGGGATAGAACTCACATCTTCTGCACTGGCAGGCAGGTTCTTTACCACTAAGCCATCTGGGAAAACATAGTATGCAGTAAATAAACGCTAGTTTGCTTTGCCCATACCACCTCTTTGCTCTCACAGTTTTCATGTCTGGGTTTGCTTTTACTTTTTAATTAACTAACACATTTGAAATACATAATGTATTGACCACTGAATGCTCTGGATGGCTATAATATATAAACATAAATTTAAAAAGCCACAAGGAGAGTAAAAATAACCCAGAAAAGATAGCAAATACTAAATAATGCCCTCCCATACTTTGTGCCCAAACTAGAGACCGATCACAGAAGTCTGCCTTGTTATAACCTAATTGCTAGAAGATACATTTTAACACCAAAACTAAAGAGATCATTTGAACAGTAACAGTAAGACAAGGCCACTATTTACAGGGACCAAAAATAGAGCACAGTCTAATACTAACAGGGAAACAATGGAATATATGCCTTCTCTGGGCACAGTCAGCACAGTCCTGACCCATCTTGCCTGAAAGATGGACCACCTATCTGAATCTGGTCTTGATTTCAGGGGAAGCCAGAACCACGCCTGTGCAGACACTAACAGTTCCCTCTCTCCCTTTTCGAGTGACTATTAACATTTTGTGATAATAGTTTTGTTCTTAGGGTTTAAGGCTTTGCTCCCTTGGGAATAAAAATACCCGTGGGGAAAAATACAGACGTGAGCTTCAGAAACTGTGAGCTTTGTGACCACGTTCAGTCCATTGCTCTTACTAGCCCATGATATGGCACCTACTGAATTAGTCCATGGTCTCCTTACAGAAGCCCAGTGACCAGGTAAGTCCATATCTGGCCTGACCCCTCTACAACCCTGAACACACCATCAAGCCCTGCCTTGACCTCTGTGACTTCCTCAGTTCTCTCCCGGTTTTCCTCCTACACTTCCAACTGCTCCCAGGCTCCTTCTCCAGCTTCCCCTCTCTTTCTGGGCACCCCTCCCAGGCTGAGTCCCTGTTTTTCTCCCTCTCTCATCCATTCCTAAGCTTTCGTCTGCTGCTGGTGATTCCCAAGTCACCTCCACACTGAGCCACGAGCTCTCTGCCTTCTGGGTATCTTAACTCAGATGTGCGCCAAGTACCTCGGACTCCAAGGGACCCAAATCAAAGTTAGTGTCACTCTCTCTAAACCTATTCTCCTCATGCCTCTATTTAGCTGACTAGCATCACCATCCACTCAGAGAAAGAAAATCGGAGACCCAGGAGGGAGCCCACACTTCTTCCTTGCCTGCTTACCTCTTACTCATATTTTAAGATCCAGCTGTTGCCTCTCATATGCGACCTTCCTTAACTCGCCCTGGTCCAGGTAACGTTCCACTGCTCAACGCTCCCTGTATATATCTCCACTGCAGCACTTATCACCTGGTAATATAACTAGAAAAAAACAACTTGGCTGCCCTGGTCATGTATTCTCATGGCACTTTGAGATTTTCCTTTACGGCATTTCTTGTGCATATAATTCTGTGGTTATTTGGATGATCATTCACTGTCCATCTCCCCCACTAAAGATTTCATAACATTAGGATATATCTAGCTTATTTTACACACCCACCAGCACATCCAGTGCCTGAGACACTTCTTATGCTCTTATGTTAGTGAATGAATGAATGTTTACCTGTGTGTCTCCTCTACTAGACTGGGAATCCCTTAAGAACAGGAACTGACTATTATTTCTATATTCCTAGTGTTTAGCACATAGTAAACACTTGATCAATGTTGGTTGGTTAAATGTACTATGCTCAGTCGCTTGAGTTGTGTCCGACTCTTTGAGACCCCATGGACTGTAGCCCATCAGGCTCCTCTGTCCATGGAATTCTCCAGGCAAGAATACTGGAGTGGGTTGCCATTTCCTTCCCCAGGGAATCTTCCCAACCCAGGGATTGAACCTGAATCTCCTGCCTCTCCTGCATTGCGGGTGGATTCTCTACTGCTGAGCCACCAAGAAAGCCCTGGTTGTTTAAATAAGTTCATATTATCACCAGAAGTTAAAAAGCAAGCTTCATATATACAAGACTGTTTGTTTGTTAATCAAATCTTTTCAGCCACATCTACCCATGGATCCCAATTGCCAGAAGCATCCTTGTAGCATCCGCCTATCCCCCAGCCCCATGCCTCCCTGGGGCAGTTAGTATTTACCGGGCTGTCAGAGATGACATTTACATCCATTTGTCTCACAAGTGTCTGACAGTAAGCACTTTAAATGCCTAGAGACAGGCAAAAGGTGTCTTTTAACAGCATCAGGCTTTTTTCTACCTTCAGATGAAAGTAAATCCTCCGAGGTAAGTTATTTGGACTAAATAAATATCTAGACTCTCCCCTTTATTTACCTTCTATGGATTTCTGCACGCGCGACATGTTCAAAGTTTATAGAGATGTCATTTTAAATATATTTTCTGGAGCAGGGAAAGAGTTGCTATTTAAAGCTCCACATTATAAACAGTTTTATGCAACGAAGATTTTTAATGAAACACTTTCCACTCATTCAGGGGAATTCCACTTTCTTTCATCCCAAGCCTGAGGAGACTGTGAGCAATGTCTGGGCGAAACACGCCTCACTACCTGCTGGCACTCGATATGAAAACGAAGAGGCCACCACAGGTGCCGTCTCTGCAGAGAGCCAGATGTCAAGAAAGGGCCCCCAGGCGGAAAGAATGAGAGGAATGCAAATGACCCCAAAGGGGACCTGTGCTGTGGATGCGCTTTCAGTGAGAACAACTGGATTTTCCCAATTCTGCTGTGTGTCCTCATTCTAAGTCACCTTTTCAAGATTTCTTTTGCTGTGTTCATAACTGAAAAGTCAGAACAAGACTAAAAAAAAGAATCTATCACCATCCTTTACGTATCTGTACACCTCACAGATAAATGATTGCCCCCCTTTGGCAGATGGGAAAATTGAGGAACTGGAAAGAGTCCTGAAGATCAAATTCTGGGCAATTCCCTGGGAAACAATCACCACTCTTCTCACCCAGCTCTGCATCAGCAGAGGCAAGGAGACGGAAACCACCTTTTTGTGACACCTATACAGGTTTCTCTGGAGGTTCAGACAGTAAAGAATATGCCTGCAATGCAGGAGACCTGGGTTCAATTCCTGGGTAAGGAAGATTCCCTGGAGAAGGGAATGGCTACCCACTCCAGTATCCCTGCCTGGAGAATTCCATGGACAGAGGAGCCTGGCAGACTACAGTAAAGGGTTACAAAGAGTCAGACACAACTGAGAGACTAACTCTATAACACTGTGTAACACACCGTGTGTGAGTGCTTCGTACAGAGCATCCTTTTAAGCTGCCAAATAATCCTGCAGGGAGTTGAATAGGGTCCTCCCAAAATGCATGTGGATCTAGAACCTCAGAATGTGACCTCATTTGGAAACAGGGTTTTTGCAGATAATATGAGTTACGCTGTGATGAGGTCATTCATGCTGGATGAGGACAGACCCTAAATCCAAAGACCGGTGTCCTTATAGGAGAAGTGAGGACACAGAGACGCACAGAGAAGACAGCCATCTGAAGACAGAGGCAGAGATTAAAGTGATGCTGCCACAAGCCAAGGAATGCCCAGGACCACCAGAAACTGGAAGAGGCAAGGAAGGCTCCCTGAGAGGCTTCCTACCAAAACCTTGATTTCAGACTTTCAGCCTCCAGAGCTGTGAGAGAATAAGTTTCTTCTGTTTTAAGCCACCCAGTTGTGGAAATTTGTTATAGTAACCCTAGGAAATTAGGCTTCCCCAATGGCTCAAGCAGTAAAGAATCCACCTGCAATGCAGGAGGAGATGTGGGTTCAATCCCTGGGTCAGGAAGATCCCGGGAGTAGGAAATGGCAAGCCACTCCAGTATTCTTGCCTGGAAAATCCCGCGGACAGAGGAGCCTGGTGAGTTACAGTCCATGGGGTTGCAAAGAGTCGGACATGACTGAACATGCACACGGGACAGTAGTACAAATCCTAAAAGTTAGTTATCATTATTGCCATTTTACTGATGCAGAAACTGAGAATCAAGGACACTGAATTACATTTACACCAGAAGTAACAAACCATGCTCGATCCAATGCCCATCTACATGGGGGAAAAGTTTAAAGGTGGGAGAGGCATCCCAAAGGAAGAAGCTGTGTGGGATGGAGAGGAGGCTGATTTCTTAGCCTTTAGTGATAATGGACCAGGAGTCAAGAGGTGTTTGAAACATGATCTCAAGCATGGTTGGAAGAGGCTCATCGCTTGGAGCCACTCCTGAAGCACACAGCCCACAAGCGGGTGATTCAGAACCCAGAAGTTCCCAACTGACTTCACCCATGGAGGGCTGTTTATTTCTGCTTTAACAAAAGGACAGTTTTAACAATGAAACTAAACAGGTACGACAGAGAATGCTAAGTACCCCCAACCACCTGTTGGCTCTTGTCTCTTGTTCATCACCTGCCACGGCCACACTCAGCTTTTAAGGTTGCACTGCAGGCCACTGACAATGTTCATTTCTTCCTTCTATACATTTTAAAGTATTTTAAACACACTGAAAAGTATGCAGAATAATATAAATACCACATATCATCACCTAGTTTCAACAACTTTTAACATTTGGGCACATTGATTTTCGGTCTCTCGACTTTAATTTTAAACCATGTTCTCTAGTTTGATGAATATTAAAAATATTCACATCACTCCTTTGTCTCTCCCTCCCCTCTGAGGTTCTAATCTACTTCAACTAAAGGTCCCTTCCCTGGTTCCTACCCTGTTTAAGTTTAACCCACAACTTGGAAACAGTCTGGGAAGTACGTGAGTGAAACTTCTAGTCAACACATTTCCTCCTCTCTTGTGTCTGTTAAGTTTTGATATTCCCCTTCCCCACCATGTTGGAAGCTTAGTAAGTATACCCTCCTAGATCCTGGACCAAGTGCCTAGTATACAGCCCGGGGTTTATTGAATTAAATTGTATCATACAAGGACAGGTTGCAGAAAATGGGATGCGTAGCCTAGAAATGAGAAGGTGTCAAGGAGAAAAGATGTCTGTCTTCACATAACTGAAGGATGATGAGATTTAGGCTATGTAGCTCTGAAGGAAAAACTTAGAACTGGTGAAAGGAACGGTGAGCTGATTTCTGTTCAGTACAAGGAAGCTCTTTCTAACAATTACATCTGATGGAAAGGGAATGGACGGAGCTTCAAGCCCTCCCATGGATGATTACAGAGGGCCTTTTAGAAAGAATTTCTGCTCTGAGTAGAAGATAAATTAGGTATACTTCTTCATATCCAATATTTTAATGATATTCCAGTTTTCTCAGTTTTGAGTCTTTTTTCTTAAACTACCAATTCTCATAAATGTTGATAGATAAAGCAATATGTCACACAAAATAGGAAGATACCTACAAAAGAAAAATTATTCTGTTTTCTGAACCAGGGTACAACTAAACTAGAGGTGTTACCTTTCATGTGGTTAGAGTTGACATGAAACTTTCCCTGAGGGCCAATGAAGGATTTGACATCCAATTCACTGATATCTGAATGGTTGACGTCTTAATCTTATTGATTCCCAGAATGACACTCACCAGGAGAGAGTGAGCAAGAATCTCTCAGGGGTGTAACTATGCAGCAGGCTTGACAGACTGTGTGCCGGATGTCTTCCATTCAGCCCCGCTCTCAGCCAAAGCTGGTAGCCCATTTGAACCACACGGGCAGCCTCCTATGTCACCCAGCTCCCAGGAGGATTTAGCCAGAAGTGAGGCCCAGTTTGAGTAAACTCCGGGAGTTGGTGATGGACAAGGAGGCCTGACGTGCTGTGATTCATGGGGTCGCAAAGAGTCAGACACAACTGAGCGACTGAACTGAACTGAGGCCCAGCAATAGATCAGAGGAAGGGTGGAGAGTGAGGTTATTTATGTCCCTGCCTCCCTCTCTGCTGGGCATCAACATATGGCCCATCCCTCATCTCAAGAGCAGGGTTTCCATAAAGTAACCATCTCCACAGGCTGGCTCTGCTCCAGGTCCAATCACCACTCCAACCCCTGGCCCTTTCAGACAGGGAATTAATATTTACCCTCTGATCTAACTAACCCTGGGGCAGGGCACCAGCCCTGTGGGTTCCTTATACCACTCACGGCTCTCACCTCTGGAAAAGAATCCCTTAATCTCTCCTCAAATTCCCTGATTTAGGTGTGCAGCCCGTTTCCTGCAGAGGCCCTGACTGACACAGCCAGACACCAGTCAAGATCAAAGCACTGAAGTGTGGGCCCCGTGGCAGAGCAAGGTGCCCCTCCTCCCCTGGGCACACAAGCAGTGCTCCCACCTCCACACAACCCCAGAATCTCCTCCAGTCATTCCAGCAGTGCTGGTCCAACCACAGGAGGAAGAGCAATGGCACCCGTCTGGGTAGCACTGAAGATGAAGCCAATCCCCTAGAAAATACAATTTTTTAAAAACATGTACTAAGAGACGAACGTTAGTCTTTTTTGTTCAAAGTCAGAGGAAATAATCTTCATTCCATTTGATAAGATTTGAGCAAGAAGCCATTGGCATGAAGAGAAGGATGACATTATTTTCTGACTGACATCAGAAATGCCTCCATCTTTTCAAGCTTCAAGTCTGGACCACTTAAGGTTTACACTAAAGGGACCTGCCTTCCTAATTTGATTTGTCCAGTGTCCAGTCTGCCATTTCTTCTTGGACCCCACTTCACCTAAAATTCCTTTGTGAGGGGCATCTAAGACTGATGTGACCTCTATCTAGCAAGCCAATGTTACAATATCACAATGCTGAAAGGAACCAGAGAAGGAAAACTATGCACTTGGGGAGACGATACAGAGGAGGACAACTTTTTCTCTCTCTCTTTCTCTTGCTCACATTAGCTCTTTGTTAGAACAAGTAAAGCAGGTTAGAAAGAGCAGGTTATTAGAACAGAGGACAGGCAGCCCCAAGCTCAAAGCCTAGTGCCAGCACTTACTAGCCCTGGAGTGGCCCTGGAGACTCTATTTGGCCTATCCAACCTCAGTTCTTCATTTATAAAACAGAAATGGGAACTTCCCTGGTGGTCCAGGGGTTAAGAATCCGCCTTCCAATGCAGGGGACTTGAACTTGATCCCTTCAGGGAGCTAAGTCTCCACATGCCATGTGGCAACTAAGCCCATGTGCCAAGACTTAGCCCACATGCCACAACTAGAGAAGAAACACGAGCCTCAACTAGAGAAGCCTAAGCAACGCAATCACAATGAAGTAGCATCACAGTTCCTCCACCTCAAAAAAAAAAATAAAAAAAAAAACACCCCAGAAATGGTTGTTCCCACCTTGAGAGGGTATTGTTAAGATTAAGTGAGATGGAATGTTTAAGCAGAGGGCCTGACATACAGTTAACGTTTAATGACTGTTAAGTATAGGCTTCCCTTGTGGCTCAGCTGGTCAAGAATCCGCCGGCAATGAGGGAGACATGGGTTCAATCCCTGGGTTGGGAAGATCCCCTAGAGAAGGGAAAGGCTACCCACTACAGTATTCTGGCCCAGAGAATTCCATGGACTGTATAGTCCATGGGGTCACAGAGTCAGACACGAATGAGTGACTTTCACTTCACTTCACTTCAAGTATTATCCCAGGCAAATATGTTGGCTTGGTTTTCTCCTTGGAAGTTCTAAGAGCTTCATTTGTGGAAATGTGGTCCCTGAGTAGTAAATATGTCCCTGGGAGGGATGTCAGAGGCCAGAGGAAATGGTGGGAGACCCAGGAGGGCAGAAAAATGTCAAGGAAAGCGCTCACCACCCGGGGTGCAAACATTAAAGGTGTTGAGCACCTCACCCAGCGGCAGGCCCACAGTAGGAGTTTAACTGATGGGAGCTAAGAACATGAGCGCTAAAATAGCCCAAAGAGAGACCTGCCCCTCCATCAAAAACAGACCCCGGGCAATGGGGCAAGGGGCCAGAATTCTGCTGGGCAGTGTCAGGTTGGGGCCGGCCGAGAGGAGTGGCTGCCTTTGCTGGAAACAACAAAAGCTGATCTCACCTACTACATCTTTCTGCCTAGAATCAAGGCTGCTGAGATTCAATAATGAAAATCTTCACAGCACATTACTGAATACAGTAATGCCTTTCCGCCTCAATAACCCTGGGCATGAATGTAATGCATTATTTGTATGCAGCTAGGAGAAAATTCAGTGATTTACATTTAGGGTTTATATTTTGTTTCCAAATGAAAACATCCAGCCCCACCATTCTTACACAGGTATTCCCACTTCGGGCAGATGGCTCAAGACTTAGACTATGTTCTCTTGCCTGAGACTCCTGACCTAATTCAGCTTTCCATCCTACTAGAGTTAAGAGAGCCTAGTTTATAATCCTGTCATTTTATCCCCCAGACAAATTATAGTCCAGGCTACTTTAGCATCTGAAGACGACCAGTACTAGTCAGCCAAATACTTGGCTTATCTTAATTGTTAGACAACTGGTATGCTCAGCATTTTTGAGTCAGAGGAATGAATACACCTCTGCTATCTTTTCCCTCTCCCCTCTCTTCTGTACGGTTACACCCAAGACAGATAATGGCTCAGACAGTAAAAAATCCACCTGCAATGCAGGAGACCCGAGTTCTAGCCCTGGGTAGAGAAGATCCCCTGGAAAAGGAGATGGCTACCCACTCCAATATTCTTGCCTGGAGAATTCCATGGACAGAGAAACCTGGCAGGGTACAATCCATGGAATCGGACAAAAGTCAGACAAGATTGATCAAATTCCACTTTCACTTTCAAGATAGATAACCACTCCTGGTTACAGGAAAACAAAGGGTCTTGTGATGGAATGGGTGGGGGTAGGAGGTATGCACAGGAATCATGCATTTGCTGCTGCCATTGACAGGCAGCATTATTATCCATCCAGCTGTCCCCTCATTATCTTCTCTTCAGACACATAATCCTCCTGTATATTCAAATGATGTTCACCTCTTTGTTAAGCAGGTCTCATAAACATACCAAATACGGAAGAGATGCATTAACAGAGCTTTGCCCACCAGGCCCTAAATTAACAATAAGGTGTTTTATGTGACCTAAATGGACCATGATTTTGTGTAGTCGAGAACATGAGCCAACACATTTCCAAGTGGAAGCAGTGAACGCAGCAAAATTCAATTTACGGAGCGCTCCTGGGACACGCGAGTCTCATTCAGAGGCTAAGCAGCAGAGATTGGTCCTAAAAATAAAAGAAGCTGCTATTCTGATCTCACAGATGCAGTTGTGTGCTCAGCTGAAGCCTGGGAGACAACAGCAGACACCGAGGGATGCGGTAATCAAGAGCCAGTCACGTAGCGCCCAGTTATGCCATCTGTACAATGAAGCTTAATGTACACAGTCAGTGATGATAAGCAGTAGTAAGAATTATTAAGCACATTGACAATAACAGTGTAATGCCAAGAGAAATGTTTTTTATTGCTTTAACTGCCCCGTCATTTTTATCCACGATGGCTCTCCAATGCAATGTTTTAAGTGAGGAGCACTTTTTCCAGTTTCCCAATAGGAAATAAAAATGGTCTTGAAAAAAAACCTAATAGTTTCCTCCATTAGGATTTGTTGGTTTTCACCACTAATCAGTAAACACAGTCCCAGCTTTCTACACTTTATACAAAGATGTGGGTTAGGTAAGAATGAGTAGAGATGAAGAAAGTGACTAGAGTCAAAATATCCCTACTAAAGGGATAATTGCATATCACTTTACAGTTTCAATTCTAAGTTGCTTCCTGTGCTCAAGAACAAGATAGTTCTTGGGCATAGGATTGCAGGAGATCATGTAAATGATGGCTGACATCAAAAGGGAAGAAACTGAAAGAAAGAGGGGAGGCTGGGAATAAAGACAGACTGGACCCCACTTCTCCACAGCAGCTCTGGAGGTAATAAGACTCCTCTAGAGACAGAGACTTCCTTGATGGCTCAGCAATAAAGAATCCGCCTTCTACAGAGACACAGGAGACGAGGGATTGAGGCCTACATTGGGAAGATTCCCTTGGAGAAGGAAAAGACAACACACTCCAGTATTCGTGCCTGGAGAATCCCACTGACAGAGGAGCCTGGAGGGCTACAGTCCACGGGGTCACAAAGGGTCAGACACGGCTGAGCACAGGAGCAGCAGAGAGATGTGACTTTGTGTTCACGGGGCCCTAGGCAGAGGGCACCCCAGGCTGTCAGGGGGTGGTGATGGGGGGTAACTATGCTTTTAGGATAGAGCAGGAGGGGCTTCCCTGGTGGCTCGGATGGCAAAGAATCTGCCCACAATGCAGGAGACCCAGGTTCAATCCCTGGGTCAAGAAGATCCCCTGTTGAAGGGAATGACCACCCACTCCAGGATTCTTGCCTGGATAATTTCATGGACAGAGAAGTGAGTCCATTGGTCACAGATTGAGTAACACTTTCACACTTCTTCAGGAGCAACCAAAGACTCCTAAACCCAAGAAGCTCTCAGGGGTAGTGAGGGGAGTGTCAGAGATACCTCTCGGCAACTAGTTTTGACTTAAGATAGAGACAAACTACTTCCCTGGAAAAGCTGGGAAGAACTGGCAGTGTGTAAGACTCCAGTTGTGACAAAACTCCAAGAAGATAATGTCAGAAGGACTTAGGGTATTATCATTCTGTCCCTCTGACAGCATGGAGATTCAATGTCAGAAATAGACCAGCCTGCAGAACATAAAGCCAGTATTTCCAGCACTCCTCAGCTGTGGACTGATATTAACAACTACCTTCTAAATTAACACCTCACACTGCCCTTCTGTTTGTTGGACATCATGGGTAAAATATTGCCACCCACACAGAGGGCACAAAGCATTATTTTTTATCACATGGTCACCTCTAAATTCAATCCAAAATAATGGCACTCAGACGAAACGTATAGTTTTAAAATACAAAGGGGCCCCAAAGGGCTTTTCAATCAAAAACTTCACAAAAGAATCTCAATAGACTAATAGTTCTTTAGGCTAATAAAATTAATGGAAACAAAAGTTTTTAAACAGTGGTGTTAAATATAACTTAACTTTTCTTGGATGATCCTACTCGGTTAATACAAACTACACTGAGACTTCTCTGGTAGTCCAGTGGTTAAGAATCCACCTTTCAATGCAGGACATGGGGGGTTGATCCCTGGTCCAGGAACTGAGATCCTACATCCCAATGACATGAAAAAGGAATGGCCACAGAAAAGCACAGAGAATTGTGCCAGGTAAGTACAGCTACATCTAGAATGATGGGGCAAGGCTGGCTTACAGGGGTTTAAGGGCCAGAAGCCTGTATTTAATTTAGTAGGAAGCAGACATAGAAGAATGTGATGGGGGGAAGGAACAAGATCATAGTAAAATCTTGGGAAAATTGAAAAGGCTACTGTGAGGTGCTAGAGAGGGACACCAGTAGCAGACAGGAGATAGTAGTTTCACAGCTGTATGCTTATTTTGTTTTCCTTGTCGAAGAGTGACAACAATATGTTGGGCAAAATGGACTGCGTATAGGCGTGACCCTGGGCATGGATCAGGTGGTGAGAGAAACCACAAAAAGAGTCCATGGGGAATCTGACAAAAATATGGTATAAAGATGGAGGACTTGAGAATACCTTCAACTCCAATATATGTTGTTGAGTGAAAAAGAGTAAGATGCCCAATTTTAAGTATTATATAGTATATTTATGTAAGAGAAAATAATTAAAAAATTATGTCAAGTATATATTTTGCATGGATTGTACGGGCACATACAGAAATATAAAGAGGCAGTAGGGAATGTAAGTGACTCTGAAGCCAGAGTTCAGGGGTTCAAGTCCCAGCTCTGGCAATACCAACTCTGAAGTCTTGGGCACATCACCACCTCCACAGGAAGGGTGAGGCAGGAGAGTCTTAGGAAAGCAGAGATTTGGAATGCCAGCTGTATAGGGTTCTTCTTTTAATTAATAAAATCCTGTTTCCTAACAGTGAGAGTTCAGGTGAGGATAGATTTCATGGGTTTCAAGGTACCAAATCAGGGCAGAAAGACAGCCAAGTAAATTCAAGCTGATGGTAGGTCAGTAAAGGCTCACAGGAAGAGACTTAAAGAAGGAGCTGGCTTACTTTGATCTTGAATATGACTAAAGCTGGTAGGCAAGAATGTTAAAAACAGTGTTAAAAATGAAAAAAAAGAACTGACAAAAAAGAGTGGCCTGGGATGCAGGAAGTCAAAAGGATGCCAAAGAGCCATTCAACATTAGAGAGGGAGGAAAGTGACCTGAGAAAAAGGAACTCAAAACCGAGGGAGCTCTACTGATGACAAAGAGAGGCCAGGGAGCAGGGCCACAGCAGTGAGGACCCAAGTCACCAAGATGAGTCTATAAGTAAGGTGAGGCCGTGTCAGAGAGTTGACCACTACAGCTTTTCTTCTCATCTCTCAGGGGCTTCCCTGGTGGCTCAGATGGTAAAGAATCTGCCTGCAATGCAGGAGACCTGGGTTTAATCAATGGCTACCACTCCAGTATTCTTGCCTGGAGAATTCCATGATCGCTATCACTAACACAATGAAGTGTTATTCGCTCAGTTGTGTCTGACTCTTTGCATGTCCATGGACTGTAGCCCGCCAGGTTTCTCCATCCATGGAATTCTCCAGGCAAGACTATTGCAGTGGGTGGCCATTTCCTCCTCCAGGGAATGTTCCCAACCCAGGGATTGAACCTGGGTCTCCTGCACTGCAGTCAAGATTCTTTACTATCTGAGCCACCAGGGAAACCCAATTACAATACAATAGATAGGAACAACAAAGAAGGCTGAACTCAAACTGACCTCCAGACATTTCCCCAAAGCTTAATCTTGGGTGACATCTTCAGAATGAGTTTTTTCTCCTTTTCTGGTTCATTTATTCAACAAATAATGGCTGTGCAAAGCACTGTACTGTATGTGGGGATGCAGGTCTAGTCTAGGGCTCTAGTACTTCAAGGGTTTACAATCAATCAGAGAGTATAAGAAAATAATTAGCAACTTTATAAGAGCTAACTAACAAGACAACAAGTGATGTTACGAGGCAATATGAAATGAAGTGACAAAAAAGTGATGTGTGCTTACAGAGGAGAAACACCAGCGTTGGTTGTTGGCTATTCTTTCATCCAGTCATTTAACAAAGATCTTCAACAAAGTCATTCAACAAAGTCATTCAACAAACATAGTTAGTTGAGCACTAACTATGTGCCAGGCAGTGTGTTTGCTATATAATGATGAACAGACAGCCCTCAGCCCAAGGGGGAAAAGATAGTCCACAAACATAAATACGAGGAAGACACATTGTGACTTTTTAAATTAATTAATTAATGTTTAGAATCTTGGCTGTGCTGGGTCTTCATCACGATTGCGTGTGGGCTCTTAGTTGCAGAGCCATGGTTTTTCTCTCGTTGTGGTGCACCGGCTTATTTGCTCCCAGGCATGTGGGATTTTAGTTGCCTGACTAGGGATCAGACCTGCGTCCCCTGCATTGGTAGGCTGGTTCTTAACCACTGGATGACCAGGGAAGTCCCAGCAGATTGTGATTAAGTTCCATGAAGGAAAAGAACAGGGAGCTTTAAGAGCAGAACAACAGACAACATAACTGGGGGGATCTTGGAAGCTCAAGAACACACCTGCTGTGTTCTATTAGTTAATTGTGCAGTATGCACAAGACGTAACCAACTTTATATACTAGCTCTAATTCTCAGAATGAGTCTTATTTATATGAACAGTATCATCTCATCTTTATTTTATGAATGAGTAAACTGAGGTTTAGAGGAATGATTAACTTTTCCAAGGTCACAAGGTACTTTTCCAAGGTCCACGATAGTGCCAGAATTCAAGGCGAGATCTGGGCAACTCCTGAATCTCATGCTCTTTGTGCTAGGACACATCAATTCTCATCTCAGAAGATGTCTGAAGTTATTCTCTTTTACTTGTGAAAATAAGTTTCTGAAGAAACACCTTCCAATATAAATATAATGATTACTATTGCATTGGAAAATAATGCTTTTACAGAGAATAGGCATGATTTTTTTTACAAAAGAACATTCCTTTCACCTCTGCTGCTATTTTGCCAGCATCTCATCCAGTGTGAAAACTTGATAACAGCTAGTAATAATAATAATAATGAAACAAAGCAACTAGAATTTAATAGGCACCTATTATGTGCTAGATGTGCATCATTGACTCCATGGACATGAATTTGAGCCAATTCCAGGAGACAGTGGGGGACAGGGAAGCCTGGCGTGCTGCAGTCCATGGGGTTGCTAAGTCAGACACCACTTAGCAACTGAACAACAAATGTGCTAGATAATGTGCTTGGTGATGTCTGGGCATAGCCTTACCTAATCCTTGTAACAGTCCTGTGAAGTGTACATGTCTCTCCCCATCTGAAAGGTGGCCTCTAAGTTGAGAGATTAACCAACCTGACCAAGGTTACACTGGATGAGTGGCAGAGAACAGATCTAAACTCCACTGTGGCCACCCCCTGCACCAACCCATGAATTCCATGAGCCGAAATTAGCTTTGCTGTAGGGAGAAAGAACGGAAGTAAAACAACTTGCCCAAGGTAACGTGGCTAGGGAAAAGTAGACCCAGTCGGGCAACCTGGAACTCCTAGCTCCCCATTCACTTCCTGACTGACCACAGTAACTTTGTTTGGGCAAAGATGATGAATGCATGATAATTGAGAAATAGGACTTAATTCATTCCTAAATGGCTCAAGTCAATTATACTCAAGGGATAAAAGGGCAGCCTGTAAACTTACAACTCTCTTGTTAGGCGTCTTGGACTTCCAGAACACTTCTTGTAGAATATGCAGCAGGCCCAACCTGGATCATAATTTACATCTAAAGTTCCCAGTGAAGAGTTGCCAACTTGAGTAAATTGACACTGCCCAGTTCCTTCCTTTATTCTGTCTTGCCAGCCATTGCACACAGAACACCCTCACAAAATCCAACAAGGGTCAGCATTAACCAGATGCAGTGGTCCCAGGGAGAAAGCATCTCCAAGCTTTTAGCACCTGCCTAGTTCTTTATCAAGAGCTGGTTTCTCACCAGAGGCACTCAGGATGCAACAGGTGGGATGCTCAGGATTCACTTCTATCCACTCTTATCCCTACAGGAGAAAATGACCCCAGGGGAATGAGAAAAGTAGGACAGCAGTCACAATATTTTAAGGAAAACTAAAATTATCCCCACTTGAAAGTCAATGTGTCAAGGCCGGGGACACGCTCTGGCTGTGCTTCAAGTCTCAGACAAGAAAAGTCAGTACCCTGATTAAGTGAAAAAGTATAACGGACAGGAGTAAAAAATGGCACTTTGCACATTTTGACTGTGGGGCTCCCCAGGTGGCACTAGTGGTAAAGAATCTGCCTGCGAAAGTGTTAGGGGAAGCACACTGATTGAAACCGCCCACCCTGGCCAGGCACCATAGTAACCATTTGCATGAGTTGTTTTATGGCAGGAGATCCTGATAAGGAATACGGAACTAATAAGCCACCACCAACAGGAAGAGTTTGGGAAAGGTCAAAAGGAGACACTGCATGTCCGTCCACTTCCCAGAATCCCTCTCACTAGCATCCATCTTGGCTGAGCAATGCGTGCGCCACCAGGAAAGACTGAATTAGAATGATTGGCCAAAGACCACCCGGAAACTAATCCCATCACCATAAAACCCGAGACTGTGAGCCATGCAGCAGAGCTGTTCTCCTGGGTTCCCTCACCCTCCTGCTCTCCACCTGGGTGCCCCTTCCCAATAAAATCTCTTGCTTTGTTAGCACATGTGTCTCCTCAGACAATTCATTTCCGAGTGTTAGACAAGAGCCCAGTTTCAGGCCCTGGAAAGGGTCCCCCTTCCTGCAACAAAAGGAGGAAACCAAGACACGCTGGTTCGATCCTCGGGTTGGGAAGATGCCCCAGAGTAGGGAATGGCAACTCGCTCCAGTATTCTTGCCTGGAACATTCCATGGACTGAGGTTGCAAAGAGTCTCACATGACTGAGCACACACACACTGAAAAGAGAACTTGAGGTTTCAGATTAGGTTTGCATTTGAGGAACTGTCTTGTGTGAATATTATAGGAGAAAAAAGCAAACCTGCTATGAAAAATCATTTTCAGTCTTCTTTAAGGAATATCTGAGAGAGATGAACATTCAGACACTGTCGTGAGTGAGAGCTGCAAGGCAAACACCAAGGACAAGGAGAGGACCTACACAGAATGCTTCTGATGGCATTCAGGAGATGAACTCTACACAGAGAATTATTCTATATTCGCTCAACAAGAAGTCAACTGTCAAGCACTTAGCAAATGAAGGTCAGTATTCTACATTCTGAAGAGGTTTGAAAGCCGCAAAGACTCAGCTTGGAAAGACTATATGCAAATACTCATCACTAATTTTTTTGAACTCGTAGAACCTTCATTGACTGCATGACAAAATAGAAACCCACAAAAATCAGAACTGACTCGAAGAATCATATGTTTAGAACATAAAACACATTAAAACACATAATGTAGTGTAAACACAAGCATCAAGTCCACCATTACAAGCTAGGTTTATGAGTGCTAATAGAAAATGCTTTAAAGGTATCAGTCAACTGTCACCAAGATTAATGGCTGTCCCCCTACTACAATGACTACTCACTGCATCAGCTTGCTTATCAAAGTAGAGCGTGAAGGTTAACAGCCTAGGGTCATGTTGTGTGGTTCAAAGCCCTGCTAAGTCCTGTCCTAGCTATATGAACTTGGGTAATTTAAATAAATTATGCCAAGATTTTCTTATTTGTAAAATGAGAAAGTAAACAGTACCAAGTTCATATGGGTTTTGTAACTATTAAAGAAGTTATTACACCTAAGGACTTGGAGTGATCATTATTAATAAAAATCAATAGCAATAATTCTTATCAGTATCGATATTATAACTCTCTAGAGTAGAGCTACCTACCCACCTTGGATTGTCCACCTTACTCTGAATCCCCTCAAAAAAGAATTCTTTATCTTGTTTGAGTCACTAAATTGTAGGGTCTCTATAGTAAAATAACTTAGCTTGTACCTCAAAATGGGCTTCCCTAGTGGCTCAGGAGTAAAGAATCTACCTTCAGTGCAGAAGACCTGGCTTCCATCCCTGGGTCAAGAAGATCCCCTGAAGAGAAACGGCAACCCACTCCAGTATTCTTGTCTGGAAAATCCCATGGACAGAGGAGCCTGGCGGGCTACAGTCCATGGAGACTCAAAAGAGTCAGGCAGGACTTAGCCACTAAACAACAATACCACAAAATAGGTTTACTACACTGTATATTAATCATTCTTTTATATATGTATTTCTCCCATGAGATCGTGCACTCTCTGAAGCAGAAATAGTCTTACTCAGTTCTGCCTTCAGTAATGAGCTCAGATTTCTGTAGATGGAAAAGTCAATAAATGTTTGATGAACTCAACTTTGTATCAAAAGTAATATCTGTAGATAGAGAAGATGATCTGGAAAACTCTTTAGCCCATCTTGATCTTACAAGTCAATGCAATATTTATTGTATTAGTTGCAGTAGACTGTACTGATAAAACAAATAGGTCCACTATGTTTTGTGATAAACACAAGAGAATTTCATGCCTTGCTCAGTTAATAACCCAGCGCAGATGTTCCTCTTTGAAAGAGGCGTTGTGCTCCAGGCAATCATTCAGTCAAGGGCTTCCAAAGTCACTCTGGGTATGGCCAACCCAGATGCCAATAAAAGGGGAAGTATGGAAAAGCACTTCCTGGAGGTTTCATGGAATAAGCCAGGAAGTGGCATATATTTTTCTATTCCCATTCCATAAGATAGAATTTAATCAAATGATATATCTAGCTGCATGAGGGGTTGGGAGATGCAGGAAGGGGAAATGGATTTTAATGAACTAGCAACTTCTGCCACTGGTTAAAATTAATCCCACTTACTTTATTTAAAAAGCCATTCCTTTAAAGTATTTTGTGAGTATTGAAAAAATTCCATACTCTTTTGAGAAAAGATGTTATTTACTAAAATTCTGTAGTCAAGATATAACTTCTTCCTTAAACTAGGAGGAAACAAGTTTTGAGATTAATTGTTCATCTGCAAACTCTTAGTTTCCATAGCTTAATTAAATTAAATTGTCGTTTGCTCTCTTTGTGTGTATAAATATAAGGGATGATCAAAAGCAAAAATGTTTGATTGGTCTGTATCTAACCACTGCCACCTCACCCTTCAATGCTTAGTAGACAATTCCAGTCCACTTTTGGCTCCTGTCCTATAGCTCTCACAAGTTTCCATACAAAAGAAAATTAGATGGTCTGGAAATGTTTCCTGTTTTAATATATGAGCCTCATTTGCTTAACCACATTGCCAGATCCTCAAGGGTATCATTTATTTTATGTTTCTCTGGAAAGCAAAACTGATTTTGTAAAATACAAAGGGCCTTCCATATAGTCAAGTGTTATTTTTTCTTTTATATTTCTTTCAGTGCCTAAGCACAGTGGTAGATATTTAAATAACCAGTTAGATCACTTATCCATTAAGCAAAAACTTGGAGCTCAAAGGGGCTTGAAAGTCAATTCATTGTGTTAGGGGAAGCACACTTATTGAAACCACCCACCATGGCCAGGCACCATAGTAACCATTTGCATGAGTTGTTTTATGGCAGGAGATCCTGATAAGAAATACGGAACTAATAAGCCACCACCAGCCGGAAGAGTTCGGGAAAGGTCTAGAGGAGAGACACTACCTGTCCGTCCACTTCCCAGAATCCCTCTTGCTAGCATCCATCTTGGCTGAGCGAAGTGTGCGCCAGCAGGAAAGACTCTGAATTAGAATGATTGGCCAAAGACCACCCGGAAACTAATCCCATCACCATAAAACCCAAGACTGCGAGCCACGCGGCAGAGCAGTTCTCCTGGGTTCCCTTACCCTCCTGCTCTCCACCTGGGTGCCCTTCCCAATAAAATCTCTTGCTTTGTCAGCACGTGTCTCCTCGGACAATTCTTTTCCGAGTGTTAGACAAGAGCCCAACTTCGGGCCCTGGAAGGGGGTCCCCCTTCCTACAACAATTGCAGAACAGACTTTTTCACTCCTCCCTGTTTCCACACCCTTTCAATAAGACTTTGGAGTCTATCTCCCCATCTCATGGATCTGAGCTGGCCTTGAGATTTGCTTCAGCCAACAGAATGTGTTAGAATTAACAGACTTTAAAAGGCCTTGTATGTCCCAAGGTTCACACTCTTGGGACACAAGCTTTTATCAAGAGAATAAGCCCAGGCTAGCCTTCAGGATGATAAGAACTACATGAAAATCTCATCTAGTTGCCCAGCCAAAAGCCAGTCTGGAGAGACGTCATTCCAGAAGAGCCAGCCCTTAAGCCAACTTGTTAGCCAACTGTAGAAGCACCAGCAAACACAATAGTGAAATGAAATGTTTTCTGCTTTACCTCTACTAGTAAACAAGCCTTTTCCAAATGCAAGTTTCTGCACCCAGGTGAAACAAAGCCAGCTATTTGGAAGCCATCAGCTACTTCCTCCCTTGTAAGTGCTGAGGAGCTGGGGGGATAAGTGCGAGGCTGCCATCTGCCACATTCACCATCTCTTACTGTAAACAAGGAATTAGCATGTGAACAATAAAGAAAGCAGGATTGTATCCAGATAGCTAGATGTTTATGAAAGAAATGATCTCTGCAAGCCCAGGCACTTCTATCTTCCCATATATAGAAGATCCTGCTTATTTAACTTATATACAGAGTACATCATGCGAAATGACAGGCTGGATGAAGTATAAGCTGGAATCAAGATTGCCAAGAGAAATATCAATAATCTCAGATAAGCAGATGACACCACTCTTATGACAGAAAGCAAAGAGGATCTAAAGAGCCTCTTGATAAAGGTGAAAGAGGAGAGTGAAAAGGCTGGTTTAAAACTCAATATTCCAAAAACTAAGATCATGGCATCCAGTCCTATCACTTACTGGCAAACAGATGGGGAAAAAGTAGAAACACTGACAGACTATTTTCTTGGGCTCCAAAATCACTGCAGACGGTGACTGCAGCCATGAAACTAAAAGACACTTGCTCTCTGGAAGAAAAACTATGACAAACCTAGACAATGTATTAAAAAGCAGATACATTGCGTTACCAACAAATGTCTGGCTAGTCATGGTTTTTCCAGTAGTCATGTAGAGATGTGAGAGTTGAATCATAAAGAAGGCTGAACGCTGAAGAACTGATGCCTTTGAACTGTGGTGTTGGAGAAGACTCTTGAGAGTCCCTTGGAAAGCAAAGAGATCAAACCATTCAATCCTAAAGGAAATCAGTCCTGAATATTCATTGGAAGGACTGGTGCTGAAGCTGACGTTCCAATATTTTGGCCACCTGATGCGAAGAACTGACTCATTAGAAAAGACCCTGATGCTGGGCAAGACTGAAGGCAGGAGGAGAAGGGGACGACAGAGGATGAGATGGTTGGATGGCATCACCAACTCGATGGACACGAGTTTGAGTAAGCTCCGGGAATTGGCGATGGACAAGGAGGCCTGGTGTGCTGTAGTCCACAGGGTTGCAAAGAGTTGGACACAGCTAAGTGACTGGACTGAAATGAAATGAACTTCACCTGAACTCTCACTGTTAGGAAACAGTATTTTATTAATTAAAAGAAGATCCCTATACAACTGCCATTCCACATCTTCTCTGCTTTCCTAAGACTCCTGCCTCACTCCTCCTGTGGAGGTGAAGTGACTTTGCCCAAGACTTCAGAGCTGGTATTGCCGGAGCTGACTCATTGGAAAAGACCCTGATGCTGGGAAAGATGAAGGCAGGAGGAGAAGGGGATGATAGAGGATGAGATGGTTGGATCGCATCATCAACTCAATGGACATGAGTTTGAGTAAACTCTAGGAGATGGTGAAGGGCAGGGAAACCTGGTGTGCTGCAGTTCATGGGTTCGCAGAGTCGGACACAACTGAAGTGAATTAGCACTCGAGCACTCGTAGACTCAACAATCATTTACCATAGGCCTTCATTTTTCAAGTTACTAAACAGTCTTGAGCAGGTACGTAATAAAAGTAGACACTAATAAAGCTAGGATTACAACCCAGGTCTTCTAATTTAGCAGTTTGATGTGCTTTCAATGAAAACATTTTGCTTCACTTCCAAAATCTTTGGAGTTTCTCAAGTCAACACAACTAGTGTCCTATAAGAGCTGGACACTAAAGAACACCCCATGTAGGATTACTGGAGCTTTTCATAGGATGAGACTGTTTAAAACACACTGAAAAATACTATAAAAAGTAAGGCAAGGATTCCTACTATATTCTAAAGACACTGATGAAAGTATTTTATTAATTTCTAATTTGTCAAAAGAAAGGTCATGAGTCAGCTTTTAAAAACCATTAGCTCAGAAAGCTCTGATTTTTTTACCTGGACATTAACCATTCTTCTTTTTTAAAAAAAAAAAAAAAAAAAGAGGGTAGAGTGGTAGAGGTGAGGGAAGAGGAGGATTCCAGGATGATTAGCCTTCAATTTATAGAGCATCAAGAGAATTATTCCAAAAGTTGACTTCTTAATTTGTATTCTGACTTAAAGGACTGAAGGCTAGAAGGGAAGAAACTTTTACTTTCCTTATTTGTGTATTCCTATATCCTGGTATTGAATCTGAATGAATGAATAACTGAATGAACCTTAAGCAGAGTGATCTTTAAAAAAACCATACGAATAGGTTCAAGAAAATATAAATTTTGAGAAAGAACTTTAGACTGGTTTTAGGCTGATGAATCAGGAAAATAAGATGTTACTTTTAGAAAGTAACATAAAAAAGAGGACAAAAAAGAGAGAGGAAAATATTACCAAGCTTTTAAAACAAAAAACATATTAACAATGTTGTGCCCATGTTTAAATACAACTTCATTAAAATACTCGACTTTTCATAATAAAAACTGAGATTTTAAATAGCCTTTAGATTTCTTGTGTAGGAAAGTCATTATATAGTAATAACTTACATTTATATAAGGCATTATCTCAGGTAAGGTTTTTTCCCCTTCAGAACAATTTTAATGTTTTACATAAGTACTAAATTCACACCAGCATTTTAATAAAATCAGAACCTTTCTAAATCTTTTCCTATACCTTAACATTTCATGAAATTTTAAAAAGATTAGTTGTATTAATTGGTCATAAATGCAGTTTCTGCTCCTTATGTTATATTCTTTAATCTGAACTGACTCAGAATTTTTATTATTCTAAAGCATTATGAGTGGCTCTGAAGTTACAAACACACCACTTTAAAAATATCCCTTTGGGACTTCCCTGGTGGTCCAGTGGTTAAGATTCCGTGCTCTCAATACAGGGGCCCAGGGTTCGATCCCTGGTCAGGAAACTAGATCCCACATGTAACTAAGACTCAGCACAGCCCAATAAATAAATAAAAATATCCCTTTTATAGTCTTTCAATTATCAAAATACTGCTCCACCTTCTCCAATGGAAAATGCTGAGCATCCCATACAAAGGTGTTCCTTCCTGCCCACCCTTGAAATCCATTTCAGCAGCAAATCTAGCCATGTGCTCCGCCACATCCTATCACTGACTTAACATCTGTCCTCAGGAACTCTGACGAGAGCTGCCCCTCTGACATTCTCAATTCCTATGTCCAGACCAGGAAGCTGCAGTTATTTCCAGTCTCTTGGAATCACTTTGTTCCAGCCTGGTGCCCAATGCAGTTCCCACCTGGGGGACACTGAAGCTTCAACAAGCAAAGCAAAAACCCCTTGCCATCTTTGTCAGAGGTGACCATGCACAACTTTTTCATGGTTCTGCACCAAAAGGAAGAAAATGAATTAGAACTCCTCACACTGCCCAGGTTGGAGGGGATGGGGGTGTGTGTGTTCCGGGCCAGGGGTGGGGGGCGGGGGGCAGCCCTCTAACAGTTTGAGTGCAAGAGGAAAGGGAAAATATTATTTTTGTCAATATTGGAGCTATAGAGGAAATCATATGTCACATTATGACTTGGGACTAATTTTTCCAAAGAAGCAATAAGAAACTAGAGCACTCTAGATCAGCCCCAATATGAGTTACAAAGGCTTGTGAATTAGAATGGCCCTCACTCACTTTAATTTAAAATACCGTCCCCTTGGCAAGTAGGGGAGAGGTAGAGAGGAAAGAGGGTTTGCATTAGAAAATGCCCACAACTTAGAAAGAAACCAGTCACAAAGTTATAATCTCTGCTAATAAAACCATTATATGGAGGAGGAGCCACAGGGTTTCCTTTGTGGCTCAGCTGGTAAAAAATCCACCTGCAATGTAGGAGACCTGGGTTCAATCTCTGGGTCAGGAAGATCCCCTGGAGAAGGGAAAGGCTATCCATTCTAGTATTCTGGCCTAGAGAATTCCATGGACTGTATAGTCCATGGCGTTGCAAAGAGTCGAACATGACTGAACGACTTTCACATGAAGGAGGAAATGGCAATCCACTCCATTATTCTTGCCTAGAGAATCCCATGGACAGAGGATGGACATGAGCTTCAGTAGACTCCGGGAGTTGGTGATGGACAGGGAGGCCTGGCGTGCTGCGATTCATGGGGTCGCAAAGAGTCAGACACGACTGAGCCACTGAACTGAACTGAACTGAATCTGTAAAAATACCGAGTCACTGTGCTATAAACCTAAAACTAGTATACTCCTGTAAATCTATACTGCAATTAAAAAATTAAAAATTTAAAATAAGTAAAAAAGGTGCAGGTGAATTTTCCATGGAGAATTGATAAAGACTGTATTTTCTGGATGGTACAAACCACCAGACGTTTAATAAAGTGAATTTCTATGAAAAACATTAAAATATTATTCACATACACACAAAAATCCCTTGGAATAGTCAGATAACTTGATTAACTGGCCCCAGGGATAAATGAAATCTTTGACCCTAAAATTTAATTTAAATCAATTTTCTTAAATAGTGAGAGATAAGATATCAGTTTTTCTTACAGTAGAGAGAAAAAACACAAAATTTTCAAGGACTGAGAAATATAAATTACTTGAAGGTGCACATCTATATAAATAAAGGTCTATGCACATAAATTTACTCATAAAAGATGAATAAAAATGGAATGAGAAAATGTGAATAAAATACTTTTTATAGAGTGAGGCAATGCTCCAAGAGCATTAAGAGTGGTCTCCAAGAGTCTCCATTAAGAGTGGTGTCTTTGATATCTTTTTATTTAGAGCTAGTGATTCTTTTTTTTTTCCTGAATTTTTTATTTTGTATTGGAGTATAACTGATTAACAATGTTGTGATAATTTCAGGTAAACAAGGACTCAGCCATACATATACATGACCCATTCTCCCCCCCTCAGTATCTTTTCTGTTGTCTGGGTCTGAGGTTTGTCTTCTAGAGACAAGCAGTAAGCAACATTGTGTCATCTGCTGTTCCTTCTTGGTTTCATTCCTCTTAAAGTACCAGAGCTTCCTAGCATCCATGCTCAATCCTGGAAAAGGCTAGAAAGGAGAAGAACTCATCCCTCAAATCGTTTCTTAAAAGTTAGCTATAGAAACAACTGGAATAAATACTCAGAACTTACTTTTCTTATAAAATTCCATTTTATTCTTTACCCAAACATAGGATTATTTATAGTAACACAGGGCTTCCCTGGTGGCTCAGAGGGTAAAGAATCTGCCTGCAATGCAGGAGACTGGGGTTTGATCCCTGGGTCAGGAAGATCCCCTAGAGAAGGGACTGGCTACCCACTCATGGACAGAGGAGCCAGGGGGGCTACAGTCCATGGGGACACAAAGAGTCAGACAAGACTTAGTGACTAGCACTTTCACCTTACACTGACATAGCAAGGAACTAAAACCATGTCTTCCCTTCAGAAAAAGCAGCTTCATACTTCAGAACCAACCAGCTTCTGAAAGGCTCTTCTGCCTGATAGCCTCAGGAGAAATAACTTGGGTTTCCAAAGTTATCAGATAAGAGTCAAACATTCACCTAACAGGCAGTGACAGAAATGGAATAAATGTAACAACAATGTCAGTGGCAGCCAGGCAAAATTTACAAGATCCTCTACACTGCAAACCCTCCAGCTGAGAAGATTTGTGTTTTTGCAATCATTTAAGAGGACATTTGCCTCAAATGTCACCCATCACTCTCAATCTTCATTTACAACATTGAAATACTGCTTTCTGCCTCCTCAGAAAGGACAGTGGATGCTCAGTGATGTAGAATTCCTATGGTGTAAAACAATAGCAATTCTGGATCCAAAAAATAGTTCCCATGTCACCACTTCTATCTCTTCCCACTTAAAACCAAATTTTTCCAGAAGAACAAGGAACAGAATGGAAGGACATTATCATAAATTCCTGGTGACGTGGAACATCATTCAAGTTAGTGCTTTATCCTATATATGATGATTGAAAAACTTTTCTTGTGGATTCCTTTTAGGCATAGGAGTATAACCTGCTTTCCCCTCGAGCAAGAAGTGAAATGCAACTTCAAGAAAAATAACGTTGATCTCTATGTCTGCATCTCTATTCCTGTCCTGCAAATAGATTCATCAGTACCATTTTTCTAGATTCCATATATATGCATTAATACACAGCATTTGTTTTTCTTTTTCTGACTTACTTTATTCTGTGTAACAGGCTCTAAGTGCATCCATCTCAATTCAACCGATTCAAACTCATTCCTTTTTAAGGCTGAGTAATATTCCATTGTATATATGTACCACAGATTCTTTATCCATTAATCTGTTGATGGACATCTGGGTTGCTTCCACGTCCTGGCTACTGTAAATAGTGCCGCAAAGAACACTGGGGTACATGCATTTTCTTAAATTATGGTTTTCTCAGGGTATATGCACAGCAGTGGGACTGCTGGGTCATATGGTGATTTTATTCCTACATTTTTAAGAAATCTTCATTCTGTTCTCCATAGTGACTGTATCAATTTACATTCTCATGAACAGTGCAAGAGCATTCCCTTTTCTCCATATCATCAGGGGAAGGAGAGGGTGGGATGAATTGAGAGTAGCACTGAAACATATACACTACCATGTGTAAAATAGATAACTAGTGGGAAGTTGCTACATACTACAGGCAGCTCAACTTAGCGCTCTCTGACAACCTAGAGGGATGGGATGGGTAAGGATGGGACAGAGGTTCAAGAGCAGGGGGATATATGTGTACTTATGGCTAATTCACATTGTTTTACAGCAGAAACCTACAACACTATAAAGCAACTATCCTCCAAATAAAAATAAATTAAAAAAATAAAAACAACATAAATTACCAGAGACACAGTAAGAACAAACATATTTCCATATAATAAATTAGCCGTTTGCATATCTTTTGGCCACAACTTGACACTCAAGCTTTTCTATATTTGATTACCAACGCTTGGGAAATGCGTGGAATTGAAAATTGTAAAATGGATGATTAAATTCATCATCAAATTCATTTATGGAAGACAAAGTCTTTTCAGCATTTTTTCTATCAAGAGCTTCAATTATCACTACAAAATTTCTATCTTGTTTTGCCCTACAAGGTAGAGGACAAAAAGTAGTCTCCTCATTTTACAGATGAAGATCTATGGTGAAAGTTTTAAAGTTGAAATTTAGGACAAGAGCAGTTCCTAGGGCAGAGTTTTACAACCTTACTTCAGATAGATAATGTAGACATGCCCAGCATACTCACAAAAATGCACCAGGAAAAAAAAAAATATCACTAAAGATGCTTTACCTAGAAGTAAATAGGTAAAATTTATTAAGTTCTCATTCTGAGCCAACTGCCCTGTTTAGATTTCTCAATTCAGTCATCAAAACAATCCTCTAAAGGTAGGTACTGTAATGAATCCTGAACCACAGGTGGGAAGATCCAGGCACAGAGAAGCTCTGGCTTTTCCAGCTCACACAGCCTGTATGTGGTAGAGTCAGAATTCAAACCCAGCCCACCTTAATCCAGAGACATGACTATCTAAAGTAGTGTAAAACAATAGAGTTCATTTATGTACACAGGCCCACTTACTAATATAACTTTGGATTAGAGATCTGGAAAAGATGAATTCTAATCAAAAAGAAAAAAATGATTATTTCTTTTAATTAAAACAATCTTATTTCTTTCCTTTTCTTATAAAATATCTTTTTTTTAGATCTTTAAAAGGCTCAGGCTTGCATCTAGATAATAAAATAAGACACTGAAAGATATCAGAAATATTGCTGTGTAAAAAAAATTAAAATATTCTAATTAAAATAAACCCTACTTTATGTTTTATATTATATTACAAAGGATGTACAGATATCTAACATTATTAATAATACTAGGATTATTACAAACTTTTTAAGTTTCATTTTGTTTATTTTTGATTTAGTGATTAGTTCAGTTCAGTTCAGTTCAGTCACTCAGTCGTGTCTGACTCTTTGCAACCCCATGAATCGCAGCACGCCAGGCCTCCCTGTCCATCACCAACTCCCGGAGTTTACTCAAACTCATGCCCATCGAGCTGGTGATGCCATCCAGCCATCTCATCCTCTGTCGTCCCCTTCTCCTCCTACCCCCAATTCCTCCCACCATCAGGGTCTTTTCAAATGAGTCAACACTTTGCATGAGATGGCCAAAGTACTGGAATTTCAGCTTCAACATCAGTCTTTCCAGTGAACACCCAGGACTGATCTCCTTTAGGATGGACTGGCTGGATCTCCTTGCAGTCCAAGGGACTCTCAAGAGTCTTCTCCAACACCATAGTTCAAAAGTATCAATTTTTCAGTGCTCAGTTTTCTTCATAGTCCAACTCTCACATCCATACATGACCACTGGAAAAATCATAGCCTGACCAGACGGACCTTTGTTGGCAAAGTAATGTCTCTGCTTTTTAATATGCTATCTAGGTTGGTCATAACTTTCCTTCCAAGGAGTGAGCGTCTTTTAATTTCATGGCTGTAATCACCATCTGTAGTGATTTTGGAGCCCCCAAAAATAAAGTCTGACACTGTTTCCACTGTCTCCCCATCTATTTCCCATGAAGTGATGGGATCAGTGATAAGTTAGGAATAGCATTTACCACAAAGTCTATATAAACAAAAGAAGTGTCTAAGAAAACAGCTTTGTGGAGACAACAGCAAACTGACATGTACAAGTCCCACCTAATGAGCAAAACCTCTGAACACATCCAAATGACAGTGGCCATGGGAATATGTGGCCAATGTTCCCAAACCTTCCAACTGTTTAAGACAATTTAGAAATTCAGATTTTCTTATGAAATCTCCATAAATTGACATTTTGGAAATAGACGCAAACTCTTTTAAAACACCATGAGAGACAAATAAAACATGTCAATAGATACTATTTGATGTATTTGACCTACAGTTCTTGAGTTTATGACTCACAGAACTGTCGTATTTTCACTAAGAGAAACATTTCAAACATTTTATGGTCAGTGGAGATACAGACACATTACTCAGACTTTCTTCATTTACCCTTGCCTTCCTCCTTATTAAAAATTTACCCATGGGTAAATTAAAAACTATAAAAATCACAAATCACAAGCACTATATATAAATGTAACTGCCACACTGATTAACACTATTAATAGTATCTCTTAATAGTAATGGATACCTCCTCTGAGTTGTAGAGTAGATAGGAGAAGTTGGAGATTAGGTGCTATCCCTCAGGTATCCTTTCTTTCCCATGGGAGAAAAATATTTTAAATGATTATCAATGACAGTAATGACCCAGGAATAATCACAGATTAGTACTAAATTATCTTTAAAGGTAAATCATCCTCAAAATGTGCCATATTAATCACCACTGCAAACTTCAAAAGCCATGATCCACACAGTCCAGAAACAAAGTCACAATTAAAACTTGTGACCCAAGCAAGAATTTACATTTCCTCTTGCATTTTTCACAGTCGTTAAAGAAGTTCAAGAACAGAGTCCATAGCAACTTGAAAACTCTATCTTATTCTCAAACAACCCATGAGTGACTCACAGGAGCCACTCACTGTCCCACTGCAAGAAAACTCTCACTTATCTGCATCATCATACCTTTTCTGCTTTTCTAGGTCACTTCTCTCTAAACTATTCCTGCCCCTCCTTCACATTCCCATTATAGCAAGGTTCCCCCCAGTGAAGCCCCAAAGGAAATAGTTTGTATTCTAATTTGATTGTTTTTCTCTCAAAAATTTGTTCATTGAGCTTCGTCCTTCTTTCTCAGAAAGTAGGGTCTTGGAAAGTCCATGAATACCCACACACTGGTAACCTTGGCCCCATCACACATGGTGTCAAATGTGTGTGACACTTGACCAATATGTGACTGAGAAGTTCTGCCTTCATTGTCAAAGAGCTCCTGCTACTTACTGTCTGGCTTTAAGGGCTATAATTAAACTACCCCAGACAACATGTAGTGATTCCAATCACTGAAGCTGCTCTTCATCACTACCGGATGCCCATGGCCACAACACAGGGATCGTAACTTTAACAGCACATCAAACAAAACAGCCATTCTCCACCAAGAGAATGAAACAGTAATGGCACAGCTAAATGGACCAGAGAATCCAACAGCCAGCCTAGTTTGGGAAAAGAGGTCATGTGAGGTAAAAGAATGCAAACAAAAAATTAGCTTCGCTCCAAAGAACTGAGATTAAAAGACCCCAAGTGCCATTTGTCTCAAGCATATTATTTATTGCAGCAAGCCTGAAAACATAAGAAGCTATGTATTTTCAAGGCAAAATAGAAATATTTTGCTTATCGATTACAATGTCTGCGTGGGAGTTTAATTCATCGAATGTTGCTTGAGCATCATAGCTGGTGATCACTCTCTTCTCTCAGCAGACTTAAAGGAGAAGCTCCCACAGAGTAAAGAAAACAGCTGGAAAGGCCAATCTAGAAGGGGTGAAGGGGTGGGACAGAGGTCAGTAAAAGGAGAGTGTGGGCGTACAGTGGGAGAGAGAAAAGCCACAGCAGTACCCTGATGAAAGCAGCTGAGCTAAAACAACATTTGCTCCAGGTCCCCAGATTGTTGGATAGTTTTCCTTAATGGTGGAATATTTAGAATCAGTAGATTCAATTCAATCATCCTTAAAAGAGGTCATTTTTCAGACTGCTGAAGCCACCTGGGCACAAAGCCTCATTTAAAGGAAGGGAAAAGCAACTGCTTCTTTAGAGAATCTTGCACATAAGTTAAATTCAAGTGTTCACAAATAAATAACCCCCACTGACTGGATGAGCATCATTGCTTTCTCTGGTCAAGAGAGCTGGCTCTGGCTACAAAAAGGCATTCACAAAACAAAGCTGATGCAAGCAAATTGTGTCCATTGGCTTGCTCTATTACTTGCCCTAATGAATATCCAGAAAGAAAATACATGTGAGTTTTAAGCCACCAGTATCGATCTTGTCAAAGAGATAGACAGTGATATCAAAAAAGATGAGGACTTTGGGTTCAAACAACTCACAGGTTCTAATAAGGACCTAAAAGCTTTGCAAATGCTAAGTTACTAAGCTCACAGAAGTGAACCTGAGAAATTGTTCATGAACTACTATTTCTTAATTTAGTCCCAACATACAAAAAAGACAGTCTTTCACTTTCACCCTTTGAATGCTGTCATGAACAATTATTTGGAATCAAGCTTTAACCAAGATTCCATGAGCCCAGAAACAGCCAAAGGCAAAGGAACCATGGACTCTATTTTAAAACTGATCAGCCAGCCACAGCATAATGAGCACAAAGGGAGAGATCGCCACATGAAAGAATTACGTTGTTTGCTGTTTTGTGTCTATTTTTTTTTTAAACTCTAGCTGCTTGGCAGCTCTCCTAGATCACAGCTTTGGGAAAGAAGCGTATCTCCCTGATGAAAAATGAGCTAACAGTGATCCCATTGATGGCCCACACGCAGCTCTGTGTGAGTCCATGGGTTTCACCCTGCACAAGAAACCCAACCAAACTGATTTCCTGAACAGAGAAAAAAGAGAAGAGGAAGTCGAGGAAAGTAAGCCAGGTATGTTTGCTCAGATGTAAAAGATACCTTCGTACAAGCAGAGTAACATTTCATCCTGACCACACGAAGCATGGTGTTTAAAATGCATAATTGAGCCTTCTTCGCTGCTTGCTCTTCACAGTGGGTTATAAATAAGCCCCGAGAAGGCCATGTGTTTCTACATTAGAAAAAGCAAATGTCTGTATCATCAGTAAACTTGAGGAAAAGGTCATGACAAAAACAATAGTATTGGAAAATAACTTTGCCAGCTAAAAATAATCTCTCCCACCCTTAGCTTTTGTTTTCTTTTCTTCCCATTTCAGTACAATTTACACTATTTATTTTACTCTTGGCAACAGGCTCAAAGAAAAATTAGATCCATTTACTTTTTTCATATTTCAGTGTTTTCAAAATAACAATAACAATCTTTTTCTTACATTAAACACATGGCAGAAAGTTTTGCCTCAGATTATATCAATTCATTTTAAAAATAAAGCAGTCCCCTGCAGGTTCTAGCCAGTGGTACAGCATCTTCAGATGGTACTGCTCCAGCCAACAAACCCACACCCAGAACTTACCAGAAGTCGGCCCCTGTCCTAGGTCCTAGGGATACAAGCTGAAGAAGCCATGGCCTCAGAATTTGATAGTTTATTGTAGCCACCTGAATCAGCGTCTTATTATCTTTGTGAACATAATGGAGAAGTGGTGGAAATACTCAAACACCAACCAATGCCTCATCCAAAAATAATTCACGACAGTGTCATGCAGGGCCACTCATGCCTCTGTTCCTCACTGGACCAGCAAGAGGGTAGAAGGAAGCACCCCAGACCACAGGGCGGAAAAGGCCTAAAACAAACCCAATGACCTGCTGCTACACATTCAAGGGGGCGTCCTAGGTGGCGTTAGCGGTAAAGAAACTGCCTGCTGATGGAGACAAAAGAGCCACGGGTTAGACTCCTAGGTTGGGAAGATCCCCTGGAAAAGGGCATGGCAACCCACTCCAGTAATCTTGCTGGGAGAATCCCATAGGGTCACACAGAGTCAGACACAGCTGAAGCCACCTAGCACACACACACACACACACACTCAAGGACTGGGTATACCTAATCTCCCAAACAAAGTACACATTCTTATATATGGAACTGTGATCAACTGTCAAGATAATTCTGCTTTGTTTGCTTTTAATTACCCATCTGCTAAGATTTCCAGTTTGCTTATTTTTCATATTTTGCCCTCCAGGGATTAAAAATAGATTTTCTTACTTTTATATATAGTAACAAAAAGAATGATTTTAAATGGTTATGAAAATAATTACATATTTAAATGGGCCTAAAAAGAAATTTAATGCTTTCTGATCCTTCCAATGCAATTGGATTTCTTAAAATGGGCAAATGTTGCTAATTTTCCAAGCTGAGTGATGGGCACATGAGATTCTTATAATGTTCTTTTTCCGTTTAAGAACCTTGATAAAATCTCAAGATAAAAAATACTTTAGGCAAACAGACCAGGGTTATCTTGAGCAAGTTACTTAACTCCACTAAGCCTGAATTTCCTCTTCTTTACAGAGACAATACAATTCCCTCTAAAGCGTACACCATTAGTTCTAAGAGAATGAGGAGATTCTAAGAAATTATGGATGACATTATTGTCCATGTGTTCCCATGAACACAACTCAAGATAGCAAGCCTGATAATAAGTGGACTCATCTCTCAATATAAAAGGCGTGCCATATTTTGGCTGCACACATATGTATATCATCTCTTGGTCTCATGAAAGAGGGATAAGAAAATAAAATCCCATAAATTAAAAGTGGCTGTGGGAATTCCCTGGTAGCCCAGTGGATGGGAGTCCACCTGCCAAGGTAGGGGTCACAGGTTCTATCCCTGGTTTGGGAAGATACTACATGCCACAACTATTGTTGTATACTCCACAACTATTGAGGCATATACCACAACTATTGAGCCTGTGCTCTAGAGCCTGAGAGCCATCACTACTGAAGCCAAAGCGCCCTAGAACTGGTGCTCTGCAATAAAAGAAGCCACTGCAATGAGAAGCCCAACCACCACAATGAAGAATAGCCCCCACTTGCCAGAACTAGAAAAAAGCCCATGCACTAATGAAAACCCAGCACAGTCAAAAATTAATTAATTAATGGCTCAGATGGTAAAGAATCTGCCTGCAATACAGGAGACCCGGGTTTGACCCCTGGATCGGGAAGATCCCCTGGAGAAGGAAATGGCAACCCACTCCAGTATGCTTGCCTGGAGAATTTCATGGACAGAGGAGCCTGGCGGGCTACAGTTCATGGGGTCACAAAGAGTCAGACTCAACTGAGTGACTAACATTTTCTTTCACTTTAATTTTTAAAAAAACTTTTTAAAAACTGGCTGTGAACAAGGCAAATCATAGTAAATAATCTGCAATCTAAATTTCTAAGGATAGAGGCATTTCTCCTGAACAAGAAGACTAAGGAACTTGCAGAAATTTCTTGAGTAAAGAATTTGGTCTTGCTGGACAAAAGAGATCTTGAAATAACAGTGGTTCCATCAATTCTGGTTGAACATTGCTGGGTAAATGCAAGAATCAATGTTATAAAGAAAACTGCTTTACAAAATATGAAAAGGGAATGATTATGAAATGTAAAGCAAATTCAAGAAATGATGAGCAAATCTGTTAAATTATTGCCTGTTCCATTCTCAAGATGACTGAAGACAAAAGATACCTTGCAGAATACAGTGTGAAGGAAACTCTTGGCTTGCTTTACTCCCTCTATTATGTTAGAAGCTAACACCACCTTCTGCTATCAGATGAGGAGGAGGACAACCTGATGAAATATACAGTCGTTAGCACTCATCAAGTGCTAACTGTTACAAAATTACTTCTGAGTTTGTTGAGCAGTGAGAGGAAAGAGCCATCTATTTTCACAAAGTGCTTTGACAAACAATACTGAATACATCAAATAAGAATTTAAGGGAATAGACAGAAGGCAATGTAATTTGGTTCGCTAACAAGCTGAAATCTTGTCAGTTTCAGAGAGTCTACTAACTCAGTTCAATTCCACAAAAACTTACAGAACCCCACTATGTCTCGGGCACCATTCTGGATCCCAGAAACTCAAAGAGGCACAAGCAGACACGGACCTTACCCTCGCAGAACTCTCAGTCTAGTGGATATGGACACTGGAGATTCCCAGAACACAAAACATGGATAGGGGAGGGGGCATAGTTGGAATTAGGGCTACAAGACTAGCAGAAGATCTTACATGTCATGGACAAATACCTCTAGGTATAGGATCAAACTTCAGGTTAGAAAGATCACTGTAGCATCAGTGTGGAAGAACCTAGAAGATGGTAAGAATGAGAAGAGAACACCAGTGAAACAGGGTGAGTTGTAAACAGCAACAATCCAGGGAAGCAATCATGAAGGTTCACACTTAAGCCAGATCACAGGGTAAGAAGGGAGGAGAGCTCTGTGCTATATTGAGGCAGTCAAGTGAGTGGGACTAGTAAGCTGATGGAACATGACTGCAACTAATGAGACCAATTTCTCTGGGATATGTCTCATCAATTTATAGTCATGTCATATATAATGCATTACCGCTGAAAACCAGATTTAGATCAAACCAAAGGAGCACTTTATTTATTCCCACTGCTTCCTCAGCACACAGTAAGACCTTGACAAATATCCATGGAAGGAATCAATGAATTCTCCAAAACTGAATGAGTCACTATGCGTGAGAACTGGCAAATATTTATAAAAAGGCTTACATATAAAGAACGAGTCTATCTGACAAAGGTATGCAGGTGAAAAACTTAACCTGGACCCCCATGTGATCAGTTACCTTAAGTTTCTCAGTCTCCTTTCTGCAATCTTTCCTGGGGGGAGTGTGGGTGGGATCCCTGGAGCAGTACCCCATCTCTTCAGGAATCATACTCCAAATACACACCAGTTCACAAGGAAAGACACTGACTGAAGTTTATAAACAGATTTCAACCTTTCTCAATGGCAACATCTACATTCATTTCTCTAAAATATAGCATAATGGTAGGATAAATTGAAGAGTGACACAATAAGGAATAAAGGGAAAAACACAAATAATGATTTAGCTTCTGGATGTTGCTTAGAATCAGTCCTTTTCAGAACAACCCTTGATTCCTTCCATCCATAGACTAAGATATTACTGCAAAAGCAAGCAAAGGTACTACCTTAAAAAATTTATATATCTTCCCAACAAAGAGTAAGAATTCTTTAAACTTCTTGTCAGCCATTAGGCCTTAGCACTTCTGCTGCTTCTAATAGAAAGATAAGAAACATGAAGGCTTTAGAAATCCTCAGCCCCGGGGAACGAAAGAAAGCATCTCTCTATCAGCTACTCTTCACCTCTCTTGATGCTCCTTATTGGAAGAGAATGGCAACTGAATGCTTTTTCTTTTAAACCTGCTTTACACCTAGAGGGATGTGTATTTTTAAGAAAATGTCTGACTCTTCCCATGCAGGTAAGTAATAACACATTTTGAGAAAGCATGTTATTTATTTTTTGTACTCAGGACGGACAAGCCCGTGATCGTCTTCCATGAGTCCTACCTTGAGTGCAGAGAAAATGAAACTTCACCTACCAAAATTGCAGGTTTCACTGCCCTGCAGCATGCTGCCTTCCTCGCGTTACTCCTTTTGCAGAATGTGCAGCAGATGTTTTTCACCTGATTTTTTTTTAATATTCATCTATTTAATCTATTTATCTACTTTCGGCTGTGCTGGGCCTTTGTTGCCACAAACCGGCTTTTCTCTGCTTGTGGCGAGCAGGAGCTACTCTCCAATTGTGGTGCATGGGCTTCTCATTGAAGTGGCTTCTCTGGTTGCCAAACACGGGTTCTAGGGCACAAGGGCTAGTTGTGGTTCTTGGGCTCAAGAGTTTCAGCCCCCAGGCTCTAGAGTACAACCTCAGCAGCTCTGGTGAGGGGTCTTAGCTGTCCCACGGCATATGGGATCTTCCTGAACCATGGATCTAACCTGTGTTTCCTGCATTAGCAGGAGGATTCTCAATCACTGGACCACCAGAGAAGCCCCTGCCAGATTTTAAAAAAAAAAAAAAAAACTAGTTACAAGAGAACAAAAGTGATAGTCCCCTGAGGGCTGGAATTTTGTCTCTTCTGTTCACTTCTGTATCCCAAAGACCTAGAACCTGGCCCACTCAATAAACATTTTTTAAAGAAATATGTTATTTCAGTGTGGGGGAAATGGGAGCTTTTCATCCATAATAAAACCTAAAGCTGGAAGAAAAGTGTTTAAAAGAAGGTTCCATAAAAGTTGGCTCTTAGATCAACACATATTTTATTTCTGAAATCCCAAATATTTATAGTATGATTCAGTGTTTGTGGGCATTGCATTTCTTTGGGTTAGAGAAATCGATTAATCCTAAAACCAACTATTTCCATTTCCAAGCACTATACACTGCAGGTAGTTTGGAGCACGTAGTTGGTAAAGAATCCACCTGCCAATGCAAGAGATGCAAAAGACTTGGGGTTTGAACCCTGGGTCAGGAAGATCCCCTGGAGAAGGAAATGGCAAACTACTCCCGTATTCTTGCCTGGAAAATTCCATGGACAGCCTGGAGGGCTGCAGTCCATGGGGTCGCAAGAGTTGGACATGACTGAGTGAGCATGCACACACTTCCCCACAGACTCAGCGGCATCCCACAGGAAGTCCTGAGCAATCAGACTCAGTACTTACTACAAGGCTGGCCTTGGCCTCTGGTATAGGGCTATAAAACACAAAAGGAAATACAAACGCTGTAAACAGTGGGTGTCCCCAAGATAAACAGTGTTTAAAAGGCTTCACCAAGAAATCTGATGGTCATATGCAAACATCCTTTCTGCATTCCCAGCATAAATCACTTCTCCAGAAAGCTCAGTTTCAGGGTCCTGAGTTAATCATTCGGCTGCAGTAAACACTGAAAGCAATCAATCTCACAGGCTTTGAAATTTGTGTAAAGACTTGTAGCCCTTACAAGCTAGTTGCTCCAGACTGCATATTTCTAAATTTTTCTTTAGGAGCTAAAATTTAACTGAAGTGATACATCCAATCTTCAACCAAGGCTGCCCTTTGATCCAGCACAGACCCAGCAGGCTCTTTAACCACAAAAAGAAGATGTTTTCTCCTTGAAATTATTGGCAAAGTAGAAACTCTTCATGGTGTCTAAATACTATTTAATGTTAAAGAAAGAAAAACTCAACATCTTGGATGAAATGAAATGTTGTCCAGTCTATTTTTTCTGTGTCCTGGAAGATGCCAGCCTGTAGGATTTGATGGGAGTGTGAGGGCTTAGAGTTGGGAAAACCAATCAGATCCCCAATCTAACATACACAACCCTGCAGTTCCACTTTTATCTCTTTTCCCTGCTAAGTCGCTTCAGTCATGTCCAACTCTGTGAACCCTATGGACTGAGCCCGCCAGGCTCCTCTGTCTATGGAAATTTCCAGGCAAGAATACTGGAGTGCCCTCCTCCAGGGGATCTTTCTGACCTAGGGATCAAACCCACATCTCTTATGTCTCCTGCATTGGTAGGCAGGCAGGTTCTTTACCACTAGTGCCACCTGGGAAGCCCTTCATCTCTTTTATATACTGGGAATTGTAAAAGACATTTCATTTGAAAAATAGGTTCCCTTTCTAAAAGAAGTATGAAAACTACTTATCTTGTCCAAAGTTCAGCACTCTCGCTTGAAGGCAGGCTAAAACTGACATTTCCATTTCCTTTGGGAGTCTGCGGACTCTTGAGATGGGCTTTATAAGCTCTGGGACTTTCCTCCTATCTGCGAAAAATGGCAAAGTTGCTGGATTCGGCCGCTGTGCTGAGTTGACTCGAAAAGAGAGTGAGCTGCATTATTGACCTTGAAAATTCTGACAGCACAGTACCTTGATTTTCTGCTTCATTATGTCCAATCTAAGGATTTGTCACTGACGTACCCAACTTCCCACTCACTTTTCCACGCTCCACTGAACCTTGGAGCCACGACCACAGCTCTGGCTTTGGCAAACACAAAAACACACACCGCACCTCAAACACCCAAGAGAGGTGCAGATGGTGAGAGCTAACAGCCCCCAGGCTGCCACCGGCTTGCCTTCCCAAGGCTGGAAAATTGAGCCTCCTCCAGAGGACACAAATCTTAGGTGTGAGATTGACTAAATGCTTGTCTGGAAGTATATTATGTCAAGAAGAGAGGAAAGAATACAAGAAAACCAATAAAAGATGGAACATCCCTAATATTCAGAACTACCCAGCCATTTAAAAGAAAGAAGTCACTCTATGTAGTAATGCAAAAGATATCTACACACACACATACACACACACACACACACACACACTCTTAACTGGAGAAGGAAATGGCAACCCCTTCCAGTATACTTACCTGGGAAATCCCATACACAGAGGAACTTGGCGGGCTACAGTCCATGAGGCCACGATACGTCAGACATGACTGAGCACATAGGCAGCATGCATGCAAGCATACACATAAACACTACTCTCCCATTCAAAAAAAATATGTATCTATACATGCAGGGGTGTGATCATATAGACAATATCTAGGACACCCAAGACGGTGGCTCCTATAAAGAGTGAGACTGGAGGGGGTGTGCAGTGCATTGCACAACCTTTTTGTTCTGTTTAAATCCTTAACTGTGAGTATATACTGACCCCATAATAATTTTGCAATGTTTGCTATAAAGTCTAATATAGAAGACTGAGAAAAGCTAACTCCTCAGAAACAGAATTTAAGAAGGAGAAGGAAGCAGTAATGCAAACCTAAAACTAGATATTTAAAAGCCAATTGCTTCTTTCCTGCCAAGGATGCTCAGGCTCTTAGGACAGCTAACCTAAACACGCTGTGGTCCTCTCACGTCACAGGCGCTTCCTCAGCGCCACCATTTCCAGGACCATGCTGTTCCCAGTCACTCCCTCCTCTAAGAATTTGGGGGGGAGTCAAAATACAAAAAGCCAGCAGAATTCCAATTCTGGAGCTTTACCCAACACAGAAAGGAACAGCAACACTGATATGACTCTCCTCAAACTGTGTGAATTACAATCTTTGAAAGTTTAAAAGAAGACTCCTCCAGCCCATGTGCTGTGCTAAGGTGCTCAGTCTGCCTGACTCTTTGCGATCCCATGGACTGTATAGCCCACCAGGCTCCTCTGTCCACGGGATTCTCCAGGCAAGAATACCGGAGTGGGTTTCCATGTCCTCCTCCTTCAGGGGATCTTTCCAATCCAAGGATCAAACCCAGGTCTTCCACATTGCAGGTGGATTCTTTACCATCTGAGCCACCAGGAAAGCCCAAGAATACTGGAGTGGGTAACCTATGCTTTCTCCAAGGGATTTTCCCAACCCAGGAATTGAACTGAGGTCTCCTGCATTGCAGGAGGTTTCTTTACCAGCTGAGCTACCACCAAAGCTCTCTCTACTCCCTATTTCAAACGAAAAAGGAATTATTCACAGGAGAGCTGGGTCCCTTCTGCTGCCCATCAGGAATGCCTCATTTCCAGTTGATGAAACACAAATCAGATGGATTTTGCTGGTGCGTGTGTTCCTCCAGACACACTGTGTATTTCACGGTCGATATAATTTGCAACAATAAACACTACTAAGAAAAGGATGGATCTCCTTAAAGATGAAATCAAAAGAGGCTGAGTTCAGGTCGAGCTATCGAGCATTAGTGACTATGGTCCCCAAATAAGCAGTGTTGATCACCAGAATTCTTCATATGGGGTGAACTTCATACTTTTGATATATTTTGTTATAAATAATTAAGAATACAAATACATAATTAATATCTATGTAGCCTATGAAAATCAGAGCATTAATCTAGAAATTCAAGAATGATTGCTATGGGACTTCCCTGGTGGTTTAGTGGCTGACTTCACCTTCCAAAGCAGAAGATGTGGGTTCAATCCCTGGGTGGGGAGCAAAAATCCCACAGGCCTCGCAGCCAAAAACCAAAACATAAAATGGAAGCAATATTGTAACAAATTCCATAAAGACTTTTAAAATGGTCCACATTTTAAAAATCTTAAAAAAAAAAAAAAAAGAATACTTACTAAGTCTCAATTCATTGATGATTTGATTTTTTTTGTTTTTAATTCTTACATGATTTCAACAAACTTGTTTAGAAAACTTTTGGGTTTTCATCTGTTTTCATCTTTTGTATTCTAGGTTGAGATGGATGAGAAAGTATTTAAGCCATTCAACTATAATATTATATTGAGCTATTTTACTATATAATGTTGTTTTAGCTGAAATTTAAACAAAGACCTGGCTATTTTCCTAGGCTTCACTAGTTAATAGCTGTGTGGTCTTAGACAAGTAACAGCCTTTTTTTAAGCTTAATTTCTTCATCAATAAAATTAAAAATTTTAATCAGGTGATCACTAGACCACTTTTCAGCTCTAATGATTCTCCACTAGCAGCTTACTTGCCAGTTGGAGGGAAAAAAACAGTCATTTCTCTGCTCTTTCAAACTAGCAAACCAAAAACCACAAATAACTCTTCATTTCTAGAAGCTGTTCACGTTTTACAGAAGAGAAGGTCTTGAAATTCATAGTGAAGTAATGACAACTTCACCACATACCATGCCAGATAAATTAGTTCATTTTAATTTTTATATCCAGGGTCATCTCCAGATTGGACTATCTCCATACAACATGTCAGGAAAATTCTTACAATGAATTAGATTCAAGTTAAATTTTCTGGAAAGCCCAACCCAGGAAAGTATCACAAAGATCAGGTAACCAAACAGCATAGCAGGCAAATTCTCCAACAAATGCTCAGCTTTCCTCAGACACAGTCTCACCATGTGATCGAGCATCCAGTATCCCTAACCTCTTAATAATAAAACTGACACAAAACACGTACATGCGGCCAAGACTGAGCAACCTATCCTGTCTAACACCATCCTTAGAGCAGCTCTATAAGACAGACACCATATCCAGATTTTAAACACAAGGGAACTGAAGTCGAGAGACTACATTTTATCAAACATTGCCTACCTAGAAAAGGCAGAACTGGAAATGTGAGCTCGCAACCTTTGACATTCTCTGCTTTCCCTACAAGCTTCAGCTTCTACCTGCCATTAACCTACCTCAGAGTCAAGTCTCAGGTCTTCTATATGTGTTATCACCTTTTAAGCCAAATGTGCTAAGTGGTATTATTCTCTCCATTTCACAGATGGGAAAACTGAGGCTAAAAGAGGAGCCATGACTTCCCTCTGGAAATAATAGCAAAGCTTGGAAGGAAAGCCAAGTTTCACAATGATGACTGATTCCAAGCCTGTGGGATCTACCACTGTGGAATAAGGCCTCCCTACCAGGAACTTGGTTTCCTGACTATTAATTTTCTCTATGTGAAAAATTACTTTGTCAACTCGCAATGTATTTCATTCTTTAAAATGGAGGTCAGATTTTTACAAGGTGTAAACTCTTCAAATTGACCCCAAAAATCACACCTTCTTCACCTTTGGGTCTAAAGGACCCTAAACAATGCCAAATAACAGTGGTCAATTAATTTGTGCTGAAAGACTTGATTAACAATGAAAACCAGCCTGTACCACTTTAAGCCTTAAATCTTCTACTGAAAAAGTTATCCTGCTTTGGGAATTAAAAGAAAGAAACAATGAGTAAGTGAATGAATGAATGAATGTTTTGTGGGACCCACATTCTAGTTGGTAATTAAGGAGAAACTTGTTTGAAGAACAGAATAAACCACAATGGAAATGGAAGTACTTCTCCATTCATTTCTAAAGAAACCTAATCCCCTGTTTGATCAAGCAGAACTAAATCATTAAGTTAATTCTGTTTAAAAGGTGAAAAGTGATCTTGGGGATTTGTTTGTAATAAATGTTTGCTGTATTGAGCCAAAGATCACCGGTGTCTTGTTCGGCAAATGTCATCCTTCTTATTCTCCAGACGAAGGTCCACCTATGACCACACATCACGAGAGGCCCCAGGAAGAAAACTCCAGCCCTGACTGAGCCCTGGTTTTACTCCCTGTGGGCATCTATGGCACTAGGATCAGCAGCTCTCCTTCAGGGTAACCAAATCCATTCCTTTCTCCCTCCTCTTCCTGCCTTTACTCCCTTCTTGTTTTCTTTTTTGTCTCCTTAAATACTTAAGAAAGGTAACCTGCAGAAATAAAAACCACTGTGTTAAGTCTTGCAGTGAAATGCAGTGGATAGAACAGGTGTTTACCTCCACTTTTTCCTAAAGACCCACTAAAATGAAAGAAAAAAGAGAAAGCCGTACAAATCCTTATCAAAGGGAAGAGGGAAAAATTACAGTGGATGATGGAGCTCACAATGTTTAGAGACAGGAAGCAGACAGACAAATAGTGACTGACATCTGAGGTTTCTCAGCTTTAAGTGCCTCTAAGGTGGTGGTCAACATTGCAGAGCCCTGGAAAGGCTGCAAATGAGAGCTACCAGCTACCTCTGACCACCCCGACACAACCCTGATGGAAGAAAGAAGATTTAACTTGTGAAGAGGCTGAACCAGAAATGCTCTGAAGCAGGCACTACCAAGCATAGCTGAGTGGAACACCTTATGAAAAGGGAAGAGATAAGTGAAAGACTGAATATTCAATGGGGAGCCCACCAGCCCCCATCCCCAGAAATAATTCCAGGTTCCTTTGCAGAAAGATCTGAAATCAAATGACAGAGAGAATGGGAGAAGAGAAAGGGGAGGATGGGGGAAAATAAGGGAGAGGTAGAGATGAGGAGGGAGAAGGAGAGAGGGACAGGGAGAAGCAGGAGGAAGTGGAGGAGAATGGGAAGGAATTGCTTCAAAATATTCACTACAGGGGAATTTGAAGGGATAGGAAGGTAGCAAGTACGGTTAAATTGTATTAATCCCAATTTAATAACTGTTGAAGCTAGTGAACACTGAGGCTCACTCTCCTCACGACTTTTTGTATGTAATTTTCCATAATGAAAAAAGGTTTTCAACGGTAATAATGGGAGTGTGGGAAGGTGCTACAGAATATGAAGAAGAAGGATCCATGGGATATGTGTGTATATAAGAGAGAACTACGTACTAATCCTCTATGAAAATCAATAGATGCTATCTATACCTTAAAAAACAAAATCAAGAAATAGCAGCATAACTATGATATTTTGCAATGTGGAAAAACATGCCTGAAGAAACAACTAAAAGTATTAAAAGTGGCTGCTTCTGGAGGGTGACAGAACCTGTGGAGAGGGGTGCTGTTTTTCACTGCAAGTCTTGTTTCACTATTTGTATTTTAAGACTATGCACATTATTCCTTTGCTAAAAAAAAAAAAATGAACACAGCAATTAAAAATAGTTGTGCTACAGTGTTTGGAAAGGGGGTGCATTTTAAAAATATCTTTTAATGCAGTTCTTTTATAGCTTTTTCAATAACAAAAACATAAAAATCTTTGTAAACTTTAAAGTACTTTATAAATTGAAGTTGTTGAGCTCACTGGGGATGCTGTCTTCCAAAAGAGACCTGCGTGTATCCACAGTGTGATTTCTGGACTTCTAAGTGTTAGTCATTCAGTTGTGTCTGATGCTTTGTGACCCGATGGACTGTAGCAGGCCAGGCTCCCTTGTTCCTGGAACTCTCCAGGCAAGAATACTGGAATGGGTTGCTGTGCCCTCCTCCAAAGGATCTTCCTGATCCAAGGATAGAACCCAACTCCCTTGCTTGGCAGGTGGATTCTTTAGTACTGAGGCACTTTCAGAATAGGTTAAGATAATTAAGTGAAGTTTATTTTAAAAGGTTATGCCTTATGTTGGAGACAGTATTGGAAATGGATACACTTATACTATGTTGATGTTGATGACATTATAACATAACACACTCTTTCTGGAAGATAATCGGGCAATAAATATAGGAAGCCTTAAAAATCATTTTTTCCTCTCAGCAATTTCACTCTCAAGTATTTATCCAAAGGAAATAATCAGGGATTTGCACAAAAATGTGGTTACAAGAATGTTTATTATAGCCTTGTTTATAACAGCAAAAATGTTGCAAACAATCTAAATGTCCAAACACAGGCAACTCATACACTTGAGTAATTTAGGTCATGTGGTCATTAAAATAATTCAATAGAAAGATATTTAATGACATGGGAAAATAGTCATCACACAATATTAAGTAGAAAAAAAAAGATTACAGAATACACATCATCACATTTTAAAAAATATATGTAACTCTATAAGCAAAGAAATGAGCTTCAAAGAATATACATCAAAAACAACTGTTATCTGGAATTTGAAATTTTTCTAGTAAATCTCCTTTTATATTATGTGTATTTCATTCAGTGAACATATATCATCTTATAATGAAAAGAAAGGTAAGAAGTTGTTTCTTTTAAAGCTGATTAAGAATATAGGGCTACAAAAGTACTGATCTTTTTAAATGCTATGTACATACATTAATGTTTAAAAATAAGAAAGAGGGGAAGAAAAGGTAATGATCAAGCAGCAATGTCAATTTTGGAATGTATTTGTTGGCCGAAATAGTAATTCTCCAAAGTCAAAGAATACAGTCTCATCCGAGGTTTATCAATTTTTCTAATCTAAAACATTTTGACATTATTCATTCATTTTGAATGTTTGCTTCTATTTCATTAATACCTGTTCCCATATTCATTCTTTTCTTCCTTCTATTTTCTTTAGGTTTCACCTATTATTCTTTTCTAAAACTTCTTGAGATTTTTTTAGCCTTTTTTAAAAAGTTTTATTTACATATATTTTAAAGTTTTTAATTTCCCTTTATTCAGTGCTTTAGCTGTACTTTATAGAATTTTTATCATTCTGTTCAATATTAATTTATCTTGCAATTTCTTCTTTGACTATTTAGAAAAACACTGATATTTTCTAAAATATTTGAGAATTTTCTAAGTTGCTTTTGTTAGTAATTTCTAGCTTTATTTCTCAGTACCCAGAAGTGTACTTTTTGGATTTTAATTCCTTGGAAATTGAAACATGCTTTATAACTGGTACATGTTCATTTTTGGCAAATGTACAGTGTACATTCAAAAGAAATGCATATTTTTCAGTTGTGTGTACTATTCTACATATTGTATATCAATTAAGCCAGGCTGATTAATTTGTTCAAATATTCTATATCCTCTGATATTTTTGTCCACTTATATATCAATTATCATCAAAGTTATATTAAAATCTTCCATTGTCACTATGGGTTTGTCTGTGTTTCCTTGCCATACTTCCAATATTTGCTTTATATATTTTGAAGTCATATTATTAGGTATATACACATTTAACAGTGGTATAGATTCTTGGTGGATTAACCTGTTTATCATTATGAAATGCTGTTCCAAGAAATTCTTCTTGCCTTAAGATAGCATAGCTATACTGGCTATCTTTTGTTTAGTATTTGTATGATTTTTCACTTTCTAAACTTTTACTTTCAATGTTTTGGAATTTTTATATTTAAGATGTGTTCCTTGTAAGCACCATATACTTACATTCTATTTGCTTACTTTTCCAAGCTGATAATCTTTACCTTTTGGTGGAAGGCTTTAATATTTTATATTCAAAGGAATTAAATACACATTTATGTTTAAATTTTCCCTCTTGCTATATGCTTTACATTTGTTCTTCTTTCTCTTCTGCCTTATTTTGGATTTATCAAGAATTTTTATTATTCTATTCCCCTCCCCTTAACTTTCTTGTTATTCATTCCTTAACTATGCTTTTAGTTGATACCCTAGAAATTACAACATGCATTCCTGACCTAGCAAAATCTAACTTAAATTAGTGTTTTTACTACTTTTAGAATGTTTTTTGCTTCATTTAATCCTCTCCCAAACTATGTACTATTTTGGCTGTGCTTTTTAATTATATATATATTTCCTTTTTGCATAGTCAATAATCATTTAGATTAACTCACATATTTACCATTTACCAGTTTTTTGTTGTTGTTGTTCTTCATTCCTTCCTGTATCCCTGAGCTTCCCTCTGATATAATTTTTCTACTGCTTGAAGAATATTCTTTAGTATTTTGGTTAGTATAGATCTACTTACAATAAATTCTCTCAGTTTTGTCTGAAGATATCTTTTTCACCTTTAAGTTTGAAGGATTCTTTTTGCTAGGTATAGAATACTACACTGGCAGTTATTTTTCTCCACATTTTGAAAACATCTTTTCATTATTTTCTGGCTTTCATTGTTTCCTCTGAAAAATCTTCTTAGTACCTTGTTTCTCCTTTCAAGGTAATGTTATCTTTATTCTCTGGCTAACTTCATTATTTTCTCTTTGTGTTGGTTCTCAGTACTTATACTAAGATTTTTGTCCTTTATCTTGTATAGAGTCCAAAGTCCATGCTTGATCTCTCTCAGCTAATCTTCATATGTTGTTTTCCTGTTCCATCGCCCCTCTCCTTCTGGGACACCAATTACACAAATGCTGCAGCTTTCCCCAGATCTCATTTATCTTTTACACTACTTACTCTATTTTCCTTTCTTCTTGCTCACTGTGTTTCAGACTAAATAGTTTCTTCGGCTCTTTCAGTTCACTACTTCACTCTTCAACCATGTCATATGTGTTAAAGCCATTAAATGTTCTTAATCAGTTGTTTTATTCAGTTAATTATATAACTTTGTTTGGTCCTTTTCCTTAGTTTCCAGTTGCCTACTACAATTCTCAGCCCTATCTTTTAATTCCTTGAACATATTAATCATTGTTGTAAAGACTATGATAGTCCCATTACCTGAAACCCTGGTGGGCCTTTTTCTATCTTTTTTTCCTTTTTAATTTTCAGTTACAGCCTGTCTTGTCATATACCTGGCTATTGCTACTTGAGCAGAGAACAATTTTTATGCATTTTTTTTTTAAACTAGCAGAGTTCATTAGAAACTCTAGATGATGCTATCTTCCTCCAGAGAAGAATAATTTCACTTTTGGCAGGCAGCTAGTCTAATGGTACCAATAATTTTTAAACCATTCTAATCCAACCAAGGACTGACCTGATTTATAGCTCAGCTTCAGTCTTTGTGGGACTGGTCTGTTTCCTGCTTATTCTTGCTTCTAGGATGCAATCGTTCAAGCTCTCAAATGAAAGTCTGGGGAATTTACCAGCCACGCTCCCACTCTCAACTGCCACTTTCGGACATTTCCTCACGTGTGTCTTGGTCCTATAAGTTACTATCCTAATAGCTCTCCTAACACCTTTAATCAAAATGGTTTTCATATTTTGTACATATTTTCCAGTTGTTTTCAGCAGGAGAATAGTTTAAAATAACATTGTCCACCATTGCCAAGAGAACTCACTCACCTAACAGGTTCTTAACATTAAATCCCAAATAAATATATTTATCTTTCATAACCAACTTCAAATCAGTGCTGGACCATAATAAGTTAAATACAGGTGAAAAGGATGGTTTGGCTGCTCTAGCGATGTCAAATATCAACTTCCATGAAAACAGAATTTCCGCTTTAAGAAAATCAAAAAGAATCTTTCAGCCAACATCCAATGTTTTATCTGTGGCTCTAACTTGTGACCTTTCTAAAAACCATTTCTACTCTCAAAAGAAAATAGAAAATACAAATATCTTTTTTTTTTCTTGCAAGTAGTTTACATCATTACAAAATTTGAGACCCGTAGATGACTTTAAAGGTCTTCTACCTCAACACTATCATTTTACAAACTAGGAAACTGAGACTCAGAGAGGTGAAGTAATTGGCTCATGGTTATACTAGATCTTAAAAGAGCTAGGAAACTAATCCAGCTTGACAGTACATTGACAGTATTTCAATACACATAGTTACATTGTCAATAATTACATTGACAGTATCTCAAATGAAAAAACACAACTTCAAAAAAAGTTTATTAAAGAGATAAGTAAAATGGAACATAATCAAACCCAATCATAACCAATTACAATATCTGGACCTAACATGAATCCTTATAAACAAACCAAGAACAAAATAGAGACAGAAATTCAAACATGGCTGAATATCTGAGTTATAAAGGGACAATTAATTATATTAGATATGAAAATGATATTTTGACTATATTTTTAAAAGAGTCACTATCATTTACACACACATCTTAAATATTTATTGATGAGATGATAAAGCAAACGGATCTACTTTAAAATAATACAAGATGGGAAGAAGCATGTGACTAAAGTGATTAAATACATTGGCCATGAGTTCCCAGGTGATGATAATACATAGACATTCATTACATTAATCATCTGTAATTGGCTGGAATTTTCCATAATAAACAGTATAAACAGAATTAGAAAGAAAGTGAAAGGTTCATCAGTTATTTTTTTTTTTAATCAAAAAAGCGTTGCCAGTTAAATAAGTTAAAGAGTTGGCTAAAAGTCAAATCCAATACAGTTTAATAAATACCTCTGCCGCTGGTGCTCCTAAGTCGCATCAGTCGTGTCCGACCCTGTGCGACCCCACAGACGGCAGCCCACCAGGCTCCCCAGTCCCTGGGATTCTCCAGGCAAGAACACTGGAGTGGGTTGCCATTTCCTTCTCCAATGCATGAAGATGAAAACTGAAAGTGAAGTCGCTCAGTCGTGTCCAACTCTTAGCGACACCATGGACTGTAGCCTACCAGGCTCCTCCATCCATGGGATTCTCCGGGCAAGAGTACGGGAGTGGGTTGCCATTGCCTTCTCCGAATAAATATCTCTAGATAAGAAATTTCAGCCAACGGAATAAATGCTTTAAGTAGTAACTTGTGCAACCTATAAATTAAGCAAGAGGCAAGATAATACATTATTTAACATAATTCAACCTGCTTTTTAATATTTGATCACACAAGTATTAAAAATATTGTTCCTAGAAATTTTTTAAAATTTTGGCTTCATTGAGGTATAATTGACAAAACTGTAAGATATTGGAAGTGAACATCATGGTGATTTTATATACATTCACATTCTAATAGTAAAGTATCGCCTGTCAATGCAGGAGACACAAGAGACATGGGTTCAATCTCTGGGTCAGAAAGATCCCCTGGAGTAGGAAATGGCAACCCGCTCCAGTATTCTTGCCTAGAAAATCCCATGGACAGAGGAACAGGGTGGGCTACTGTCCATGGGGCTGCAAAGAGTCAGACACAACTGAGCACACACAATATATATTATGAAAGGATTTCTCCCATCTAGTTAATTAACACATCCATAACCTCACATATTTATCATTTTTTGAGGGGGGGTGGGGGTGAGAACATTTCAGTTCTTAGTATATTTCATTTTACAATACAGGGTTATCAACTATAATCTTTCTTTAAATCTAGAAGAAATTATTTATGCTAACTCAGCACACATTGTTTGGCACATTATTAATATTCTACAACCCAGACTCTTCCCTACTAACAAACCATCACCAGTGTGGATGCTGGCCACACTGATGGTATTTCAGAATCCACATAAGACTTACTAGAGAGAAAAGGATAGATTGGGGGAACTAGGAATTAGAAGGTAAAAATGAGTACCAAGATAAAAACCAGTTAACACTGTTCTAGGTTGCCTGTAAACTGCTCTTTCATACCTGAATATATCTTAAAAGTCAATACTTGGGGATAGGGGGCAGAGCTCAAATATAAAATAGGAGAACTTTTCAGAAAATGATTTTATCATACATCCCATCAAATATTCCCTGCTTAATCAGTCATCTGCTAGGTGTTCATTATTGGTTATGCCCCACATTCCTTCTTTATTCCACTATATTCTTGCTGACATTCCTGCTCTTCAGCCTGTAAATCCAGTACCTGCCTGCCTCCCCATGTGTCTGAGGCTGGCACCGTGCTAACCGCTGTCCAGTGACTGTCTGAGGAAGGCAGCCCACTATCTTGGCAGTCAGTGAGGAGGGATGACTTATTTCCGAAGAACACTGCACCATTTTCCCAATCTAGGCAAGTCTGTGAGCTCCAAGTTGTGAACTGGGGAGCTAGATCATTCTCATTTAAATACACAGAGGGCTCCTCTGTCCATGGGATTGTCCAGGCAAGAATACTGGAGTGGGTTGCTACTTCCTCCTCTAGGGGATCTTCCCAACACAGGGACTGAACCCTCATCTCCTGCATCTCCTGCATTACAGGTGGATTCTTTACTACTGAACCACCGAGGAAGCCCAATTTAAGTACACAGATGTACAGATCTGCATATGTATGTGCAAGCACATACACACACACAGTCGTTGCTTATAAATCCCAGGGACCGGAAACTACAGAGATCCTGAGTATTCGGTATTTACTTATTGAATATCAAACTTACTCTTTATTAACTACAGTTCAATAGTAACTTAAATAATTTCAGCTGACATTTATCAAATGCTTGTCTGATATAAGGGAGCCATTGTGCTAAGTTCGTGGTCCCACTTTATCTCATGCACATTCATTTTCTCATGCACACATTTATCTCATTCAGTTCTCATTACAACCTTAGGAGATAGGTACTAAAGCTATCCCCCCATTTTCTAGCAAGAGAAACTGAGGTTCAGAGAGATTAAGTCACCTGTCCGGGGACACATAGTGGTAACAGTGAATTACTATGTAATAGTTGTGATTTTTATCAAGGCTGAAAACCCAATCTCATTATAAAAACAAGCAGTAAGTGCAAGAGTTAAAAGAAATTGCATACCCTTGCGGATATATTTCTCTACACACATCCTGGATGAATGTCTGGGCTTACCTGTAATACTGCTGATCCCTGGCTTACTTTTCCCCAATCTCTTGACCACATCCTCACCAGAAATTGGCATGGAGCCCTCCAGAAACAATACAACTCAGCTCCTGCTCTCTATGGCCATCCTTATGTTTTTTAGCTAAGCTCCACAGTTGTGTAAAATTAAAATATAGACCATGATGGTGCTTATTAAATGCAATGAACAATATCGTTACTTGAAATGACAGCAGCTGAGGGCTAAGTGACACCAATACAAGTGGAAGTGAAGTTCTTTGCAGGCCAGGGATGGAAGGCAGAACTGCCCATCAGCCTAAGACCACCTGCAAAAGGAAGACAAGCGCCCAGTGGCAGAGTCCAAGGTTGAAAGCTCTTTCCTTAGATTAAACTAGTGTACACTGCATGCACACAGACCCTGATAACAACCAGAATCTACTGGCCAATTACTACTACAAAAATACCATTTATCCAGCCTTATCTATATAACATAACCCTAAGCATTTTATATAATTATCTCTATGTATTGTGTTATTACCATATTTCACAGATAAGAATCTGGACACAAAGAGAGCTTTAGTAACATGCCCAAGGTGACATGGAAACAGGATTAGAACCCAGTTCAGCTTAACTCCAAAGCAAATGTTATTAACCACCACTCACACCACTACACATGTCCCCAGTCCAGGTGTGAGGCTCAGCTCTCCTTCAGAGAGGGAATGCAGACATCCACCAACGCCAAAACGACACACACCAGACATGGGGCACCTTCCACGGAGCTCAATATAGCTTCCCCCCACAGCGCATCAAGTTTCCCTTGTCAATTATCCCCAAGAGAGGATACAGTTATCAAAATCAAATAGTCTCTCTTCTATGCTTTTAAGCTTGAGAGGAGAAAATATATACACATATGTATTTATATGCATACAGATACATGTACATAATTAAATAAGCTATTTTACTTAGCATGTGGGCTTCCTGGTGGCACAGAGGGTAAAGAATCTGCCTGCAATGCAGGAGACCCAGGTTCAATCCCTGGATCGGGAAGATCCCCTGGAGAAGAGAATGGCAATCCACTCCAGTATTCTTGCCTAGAGAATCCCATGGACAAAGGCTACAGTCCATAGGGTCGCAAAGAGTCTGACATGACTGAGCAAAGTCTTCACTTAGCATTTAACAAGTAAGAATTATTGGTTCTAATTCCCTGGAACCAATGGAGCCTATGGAGAGCCTTTAAGCATTTTACTGTGGCCACGTAAAGGGGTGGCATCAGACTCTATCACACACTTCACATCTTTTCTGTATCTGAGAATAGAAAATGAGCCAAAGGACTATAAAAGCCCTTTAAGTATAGTCCAGCCCTATTTGGATTCAGAAAAAACCTAGGTGACATGAGAGGCTCCTTAGGGCAGGAGTTTGAGATGTGACATTAAGTCTAGTTCCTTTGGGGAGTTGTTGTTTTTTTTTTTGCTGGGAATTTTTCTTCCAGATGGCTCAGTGCCAATGGCCCCCAGCCTGTGTATGCTGGTGCCCACCCCTAGGAGGGCCTTTGGGTGGGCTCTTAATTCCTCACTAGGTCCCATTCACCCCCAATACCGTAGCATTCAGCATAGAGCTGCCACACAGCAAGTATGCAAAAACCAGTTCTTGAACAAAGAAACAAATGGGGTGGGAGGCAACTGTAGACTGAATGTTTGTGTCCCCCTACAAAATTCATATGTTGAAACATAATCCCCAGGTGACAGTATTTAGAAATGAGGTCTTGGGAAGTGATTAAGTCATGAAGACAGAGCCCTCAAGTACAGAATTAGTGGGACTTTCCTGGTGGTCCAGTGGCTAAAACTCCATGCTCCCAAAGCAGGGAGGCCCAGGTTCAATCCCTGGTCATAGAACTAGAGCCCATATGTTGCAAGTAAGACCCAGCAAAGCAAAATTTAAAAGGAAAAAAAAAAAAGAACAGAATTAATGTCCTCAAGAAAGAGGCTTCAGGGACAGCCCTGGCCCCTTCCTCCATGTGAAGTAGGAACTAGGAGAGTCTCACCAGACTCCGAATCTCTTGGTGTCTTGATCTGGAACTTCCAGTATCTAGAACTAAATTCCTATTGCTTATAACATGTATTTAATCAGTTATACATGAGGTATTCTGTAAGAGTAGCCCAAATACAGTGACTGAAGCCCACACATGGAAGAGTTATTTCATGACACCACCTCCCTAGCCCTTCCCTTCCAAAGTATCAGCTTCAGGAAGCCCTGCAGGGACTCTTACCATGGCAGAGAGGAGCAGGGCATCACTGGGGCAGCAGGTCTTCTGTCCCCATAAGCTACTACTCCAGCTTAAGTGTTTACTCGCAGGCATTAGCTGCATGGCCTTCCACAGGTCACATAGTGTCTCTGAGCCTCTTCCTCATCCAGGAGCCGGCGAGATTAAGCTGGGTGCCACCTACAGTTCTTCCCAACTCTAAGTGCTAGAATCCTACTGTCCACAGGATGAGTTGCAGTGCAACACCTCCTGCCCTGGGTTCCTCTGGTTCTTAGTTAAAAGAACATAAGTTGCTGATCCTCATTACTCACCAATTCCATATTTGCAAATTCACCTACTGGCTACAAGTTATTTGTAACCCTCAAATCCATCTCTTGTGCTCTCATGGTCGTTCAAGTATATGAAGAGAGCGACAAGAAATTTGGGTCACCTGCCATTACATTCCCAGCTGAAGTCAAATAAGGGGGCTCTCTGCTTTCTTGTTTCTGATCCCAAACTATAAACAAGGGTCCTTTTTTGCAGCCTATTTAGCGCCACATTCTTTACATTTCTGTACTTTTCATCAGTGATTCTGAGTTTAAAATGCCCTCTGAGTGTAGTGCTGAGATACTATCTGGTGTTCCTAAGCTTAAGAACATTGTGATGGTTCTCAGGAAGGAAATATATGTGTTAGATACTCTTTATTAAGGCATGAGTTACACTGCTATTGGTCATAAGTTTAGTGTTAATGGATCAACAGTGTATGTTAAACAACAAAAACACACATAAAACAAGTTTCTGTGTTGATCAGCTGATGAAAAAGTGATCAGAAGCTCACAGAAGCCCTACTCTGTATTTCTCCTTGAAGCAAAGGTTCATTGTTTGCTAATTTACTGTTCATGGCTACTTTTGCTGCTGCTGCTGCTGCTAAGCCACTTCAGTCGTGTCCGACTCTGTGTGACCCCATAGACAGCAGCCCACCAGGCTCCCCCGTCCCTGGGATTCTCTAGGCAAGAGTACTGGAGTGGGATGACATTGCCTTCTCCCATGGCTACTTTATAGAATATAAGTATTGCAAATAATGAGAACTGACTATATATCCTCAGACTAGCTTCCATGTACAGTTGAGTAGAAATGGAAATAGCATCTCCTAGAGTTACTCAGTGAACAACATGCCCAACCATATGCGGCAGCACCACCCTGAGATAGGATCTAGTTGGAATGGATATTACCAAAAAACAAAATAGAAACTCCTATCCTTAATATACCCCCAATTTAAAAAGCTTTTAGAATTAGTCAGTGCTCAGGATGAAATGACTGTCTATGGGCTCCTTGACATGGTATACCCATCTGGAAGCCTGACTGTCTCCTGGAATGCCTTTCCTCCATTCCTCTTACGCTTCTATCGGCATTCTGAATCTTAGAAGAAACAGCCCAAGTGTTTCTAAGTTTCTTGCTCAGATCAGTTTGCAACTGTCATTAATAATTGCAGATGGTGCCCCCATGAGAAAGCTCTCCACAAATCCACTGCAGGAACACAGGGCAGTAACAGTAAATAATTCATGCATGCACCTGAAACCCCTACTAAGAAGATATACTGGGAGAGTTATTGAAAGAAGAGAGAACACAAAAGCAGGGAAAAGGGAAAATGAAAAGAGAAAAATCAGGAAGAAAGAGAATGAAAGAGAAAGACTGAGTATAAAATAGTAAGAGTTTTAGAAATAAATGGTACTTGAGAAAGGCATCAGCAACATAGATCAAAATTTGTTTCTATTTGTGAGTGTGGGCAGGGGCTTTTGGCTTTTACAATATGGTTTGTTACTGGAGGTCTCAAATATATAGTCAGCGTAATCACACTGCTCATGGTCTAACAATTTCATACAAATAAACCCTGCCAGCATGCAACTGTCCTTTGAGGATGTCAAAATTTGGATAAAAAAGATCATGCTCCTTAGACTCAACTCAGACATGAGGGCTCAAATCCCATTCATACCACTAAGTTACAATGGTTCAGTGGGTAAAGAACCTGCCTGCCATGAAGGAGACACAGGAGATGTGGGTTTGACCCCTGGGTTGGGAAGATCCCCTGGAGAAGGAAACGGCAACCCACTCCAGAATTCTTGCCTGGAAAATCCCATGGTCAGAGGAGCCAGGCGGGCTACAGTCCAAAGGGTCACAAAGAGTCAGACACGACTGAGTGACTAACCACTGTCTGCATACCACTAAGCTAAAGGCTGTCCGTAAGTGGTTTAACTTTTAAACTTTAGATTCCTCTACCACATAGATGAAATAGTGCATATAAAAGCACTTACTACCATATATAGGATATGGAAAATGTCATTTATTAGTTTGATATAGTAATTGATAACTCACATACTGATCTCAGTCACATGGGGCTTTAAATCAGTAAGTAAAACCACAGCATTGAACACGTCTCCCAGAAACCCCTCTGGAGTTATCGATCATGAAACGAATGATCCTGGCAGGAAAAAGAAGAGAGAACAGCAATTTTCTTGTGAGTGTCTCAGGCTTTCCACTTTTCTTCTCTCATTGCTAAGTAATGGATCAATGACTTCCCAGAGACCAAATCTAATCCTACAAGTGAAAATAATGTGGTTACAGGCACAGCTCTTGGAAGCCACAGTGCTAACGCACTGTCATGAAAAGGAGGAACAAGTGACAGGAAAATAAACTTGAGAAAATGGGCAGCAGATGAAGGAAAAAACCTCTGGGGCCAAAGTCTCCACCATGAACAGCTCAGGAAGGAAAAATTAAGAATTCGGAGGCCCAAAGAAAGCACCGCTACTTGTAACATGTCCAGCATCTCTCAAGAGCTCAGAATACATATCATAAGACCTGCTTCCCATAATGGTAGAAAGAATCTTCTTGGTTATGATCTATAGGAACCTGGCCCACAGCCCACACTGCATGAATACCTACAATGGAAACCTGACTTTGAAATAATCATTCTGAGGAAAGGACTCACAGTAAACATCATTAAAAGGAAAGAAAGAAAAACACTGGCATCAGCACATCAGAGAATTCCAGCCCTCCCGAGACACAGTTCAGGAATCTTCCAGGTAAAGTACTGAAAACACATATGCGAGAAAGAAAGAAAAGAGGCCAATATAGGGCTAAAGGACTAAATATACATTGTTTTTCTGATGTCATCATTGATAAAGTGAGTCAATCTGTTCTTTCTCTGTTTGAAACATAATGGACTTAGGGGCCTTGAAAGGATGTTTGGGGTTAGCTCTAACCTGACTATGAATTCTCAATATATACCTATGGTTTTTAAAAGGTGAGACAGTTAAGATGGGAATAAGAGGGCAACCTACTCCAGTATTAATGCCTGGAGAATCCCGTGGATAGAGGAGCCTGGTGGGCTATACAGTCCATGGGGTTGCAAAGAGTGGGACATGACTGAAGTGACTTAGCACACATGAGAGTTGTCCCACATAAGTATAAGATGGGTGTGAGATCATAGCACCACTTCCTTCTCCCATTTTGGGCATTACTAAGGTCTTGGTCACCTGACATGTCCTCTGCTGTCCATCGATCAACAACCCAACTGTGGACCCCTCATCTTCCTCATCCATGTATCTTCTCTCATAAATCCTCATGTATCTTCTCTCATAACTCCCGACAAGTCACAATGGATCCAAACCAAAACCTGGTCTCTCAGGGTTGCTATACACAATTAGACAAACCTCACATACCCCTACAATGACTCCACTTCCCATCACAACCGGACCCTTGACCAGGTCACTAATCCTTTTATTTGTCTTTGGTCTGCTCCATTAGTCTGAGTCCAACTCACAAGCTGGAACAGTGAGGGCTGCCTTAAAGTTGGGAAAGAGAAGAAAGTTTTGAGGGCTGGATCCTGTAATGTATTTCTTACCCAGAAATCCATCTGCCAAACTGCTGAGCAGAAGACAAGGACTATAGTCAGGAAGCAGGGATAAAGATACAGATGCAGAGAAGCTGATTTTATGTCTAATTGGAGGGGGTTAGGTTGACTTGTGGGCTTCCCTGGGAGCTCAGCTGGTAAAAATAATCCACCTGCAATGCAGGAGACCCTGGTTTGATTCCTGGATCAGGAAGTTTCCCTGGAGAAGGGACAGGCTACCCACTCCAGTATTCTTGGGCTTCCCTGGTGGTTCAGACGGTAAAGAATCCTCCTACAACATGGGAGACCTGAGTTCGATCCCTGGGTTGCGAAGATCCCCTGGAAGAGGGCATGGCAACACACTCTGGTATTCTTGCCTGGAGAATCCCATGGACAGAGGAGACTGGCAGGCTACAGTCCATGGCGTCACAAAGAGTCGGACACAACTGAGCAAATAAGCACATACAGGTTGACTTGTAAACGGAACTTTGGGCTGAGAAGTCAGAATTCAGGGAGCTAGAGAGGACAAAATGAGATACAAGGCCAGCAAACAGTTCCAAATACAAACTTGTAAACACCGGACTATCTGGCAGGACCATTCCTTCCATGCAGGCCCCCAGCATCTGCCCTGGCTGAGCCAACAAAGCCAGACTCCTTCCCATTCCACTCAGTGACTCTGCCCCACTTCAACCACTCTGGACAAATCCTGCATCCTCACTTGCAAACCGCACCCACCTCCCACATGTGCATTTGAATCTACTGCTATCCCTTCTTCTTTTTAGCTTCCCAAAGGAAGAAACATTCCTCCTCCTGCCCCAGGCAAAAATCTCTCTCCTTCTGCTGTCACCTTCTGTCTCCTGAATTACCTGAAAGAATCTATCACTGCTCCCGGCTCCTGCATCTCCAGACATTCCTTTTCTTCTAGCTGTTTCCTTACTTTAGCCCCCCAAAAGGGTTACAACTCGGCAGCACTGACACTGAGACTGTGATGTGTGCACTCACTCCACGAACATAAGCGATGGGCTTCCTAAGAGTACGACTTGGCTAGGCTGAGAGCTCTTAACACCTGAATTCAGACAGTGCCTGGTGCTACTGCTTATGCTGCCAGAGATACTTTTCGGCTTTTGTTTTACCTTATTTTAAGAAGGGGCCCATGACGGACCACCAGACAAAGACCTCACTTCTTGTATCAACACTGAACTAATTCTCAAATGAAAGAGGAATAAGGTTTTTCTCCCAGTCGAACCGGAAGTAAAAATCAATAGCAACTAGCTGTCCGTCCTGACTCCACACACCCCCTTCGGAGGGGCCCTGGTCTGCATGAGGTCACTTACTGGTAGGAGACCTGGTGAGAAACCACCCAGATACACAAGGCAGCACTGACCAGCCACCAGCCTTGCAGATCTGCACCATATACAGGAAGGGAAAGCGACAGAATTACACAGGTTCAGCTTGGGACCATGCTGAAACAGGACAGCGCTTTAATAACCTGGTGAGTGAATTCATTTAATAAAACAAACCATCCCCATGGAGATGGTCCCAGGTACCTATTTATCAGCAACTACTTAAAACCACACCAAAGTTATTACATAGTCCTTAATTTACTGCAGCTAATGCCGACAAAATCATTTCACATTTACCCATTCTTGTAGGATACATGCCTGAATAAGTCATGAATAATTAACTTTTTTCCTTCCCCCTTGAATCTACGATGCCAGTCACTTAACACGACTGGGCTCCGTGGCACGATGCTCAAATGCTCCCGTGTTCTTTACACTGCAGTAGATTTCAGCCCTGAAAAGCGTCTCCGAGGTAAACACGACTTTCTAATGCTAACATATCATCTTCTCCACGTGGCAAAGACCCAGGTGTCAGAAACGGTGAGCAGTTTCAGCTCCTGCCTATATGCTGCTTCTATTATGAAGCACCGACATTTTCAACACTACAGTCATGCCTCTCACCAGACTCCACAATTCCTCTATAATCATAAAGATGCAAACATTTTCCTCACTTGATATCAAAAGAAAGAGTATAATAACTCTAGAGGCATGGGCGGGAAGGGTGGAGGAGAAAGAATGATAGTCTGGATGGGGTCGAGGAGCCTCAAGGAAAGCCGAGCTGAAAGGAAAAGTCTGCCATGGCTGAGCCCGGCTCAGCCAAATAGATTTAGTCAAGAAGATTTCTATAAATTTAAACCTCTATAGCAAATCCTATGTGATTATATACCAGTCTCAGAATTTTAATACCGAAAAGAATTTATTCCTCTGAAATACGCTTTTATCCAAGGCACAATGAAAGCACAGAAGAATGCAGCACGTCTTCAAAAACCTGCATGTATCTTAAGGAAAAAAAAAATGTAATTTTTACTTCAAGTGTTAATAATACCTGAAAGGAAGATCAGGAAATATCAGAAGCAACAATTCAGTTTATTTGGTACCACAGCTTCACAGCAGCAGCAGTGATGGCTATTAACACTATAGCCTGTAGCAAGCTCTCCCCGCAAGCTGCGAGCTGCCCGAGGGTAGGGCCATGTCTGTCCCCACATCCCCTGTGCCTGGAAGCAGTGTGGACGCAGAGATTGTCTATGAATGAAGGGGGTTAACGAATGACTGAATGCCCAGCTGAGTAGGCTTTTGGAGTTGGTTACAACTTTCACAGTTTCAACTTTCTAAGACAGAAGAATGGGGAAAAAAACTAAAATGTGAATCAGTGATTCTGATTTGGCTGGACTCGATTAATATCATCATTGCTAGCAATAAGTATACAGCACTGAGTTTGTAATCAGTGCTATTAAAGCTACTAAACACAAAAAAATCTAGTCGATGTATTCTATATATCACCAGCCCCCAACCTTTTTGGCACCTGGGACTGGTTTCATCGAAGACAACTTTTCCACAGACAGAGGGGAGTTGGGATAGTTTCCAGATGATTCTCACAAGGAACAGGCAGCCCTCAAACGTGTAATTCACAGTAGGGTTCGTGCTCTAAGAGAATCTAATGCCTCTGATGATCTGACAGGACATGCAGGGCGCATGCAGCAATGTGAGCGAAGGGGAGTGGCTGCTTGCTCACCCACCACTCACCTGCTGTGTAACCCAGGTGCTAACAGGCCAGGGGCCAGTACCGGTCCGTGGTCCAGCATTTGGAGACCCCGGCTATATAGAGTTCTGATATTCCTATAATCTACCCTATAATCCAACTATGTGTGTGTTAGTTGCTCATTGTGTGTGACTCTTTGCAACCCCATGGACTGTAATCCCACCAAGCTCCTTTGTCCATGGAACTCTCCAGGCAAGAATACTGGAGTACCATACCCTCCTCCAGGGGATCTTCCCGACCCAGGGATCTAACCCAAGTCTCCTGCATTGCAGGCAGATTCTTTACTGTCTGAGCCACCAGGGAAGCCCATTATATCTAAAGCTTAATATAATCTTTCTAGTTCAGAATTTATTAAGCATCTTATATGTGCCAAATACTATGCTAGACACGAGCTATGTAACTGGATAAAATTGATCACTGTCAATAAGTAGCTAAAAAGTCTGGGAGGGATGACAGAAATACAGACAAAAACAAAACAAAAAAAATGCCAACAAAAAAGCATTATATGCAACAGTAGAAGTAAGTACAAGGGCAAGGAAAAGCATCATAATGAGAATATATGGGCAGAGCTTTGTTCGAAAGAGCAGACGGAGTTGCCAGTCAGACAAGACAAAGAAGAGCAGGCCAGGAATCCAGTAAAGGAGCCCCATGGGCAGACACAGAAATGAGAACTTGAGAGAATGAATAAATAGGTGCTAGAAACTGGAAAATGAGTGAGAAAAAAGAATGGAAAGTGAAGAGTTGAGAGTTGTGGAGAAACCCCAGATTAAGACAAGCCTTTTGCAACCAAGGTGAAAATTTTGGACCTCATCTTAAAATCAGCAAGAGGCCACTGATGGTTTTAGGCAAGGGGAGGTGAGGAGGTCAATTTTAGAAAGATTACACTGGCTTGAAAACATCCTTGATCACCCCATGCTGCTGAACTTTCCTTTTTCCAGACTCTGGGAGTATTCACTGCACCCCTCAAGTTGCCACTGAGCCATCTTGTACTGTCACTCTTCTTTTCTGTATACAGGTTTTTCTTTTTTTTTTTCCACCATGCTGCATGCCTCAGGGGATTTTAGTTCCCCAACCAGGGATAGAACGCCGGCCCTCAGCAGTGAGAGCTCAGAGTCCTAACCACAGGACCACCAGGGAATTCCTTTGTGTATGCAAGTCTTAATCCCCTAATTTAACTTCACATACTAAGAGGTCATGGACCGTTTCTCAGGTTCTTTATTTTCCATGGGTTTTCCACAATATCCTCAACTCAGTATCTGTACCCAAGACCTCTCTCCTGAACTCTAAATGCTAAAATGCAATTGCTGAAACAGTCTTCCTTTGACTTTTTCACAAGTAGCTCCAAGTGAGTTTTGTCCAAGACTTACTTCATTCTTTCTCTAAAGCCACACCTCTCTTGTGCTCCCTCTCTCAATAAATGGTATCACTATTCACCCAGTTGACCTGAGACCGGAAACCTGGAAGTCATCCTTGATTCCTCTTTAATTACCAAGTCTTACTGACCTCACTTCTTTAATATCTCTTAAGTCCCTTCTCCTCTCTACCCTAGTGCTGCCAGGGCAGTCAGCACAGCCATCATTCACTCTTGCCCCCTTCAGTCTGTTCTCCAGGCCACAGTCAGAGTATAGATACCTGTATGAAAATGCGAAGCCAGTCACATCTCTATCTAGCTCAAAATCCTACAATAATTCCTTCTGCCTTAAGATAAAGTCCAGACTTCTTTAAAAGGCTTCCAATTCTTCATTAGAGCCAAGAATTCTCTGTTTAGCCTTCTCTCTCATCACTTCTCTCCCACTACTCCACATTCAAGTCATTCTGAAATGCTTTTGGTCCCTCTAATATGCTACACTCCTCTCTCTCTCTCTCTCTCTCTCTCTCCCCATCTCTCTCAGATTTCAGGAATACTGTTCCCCCTGCCTGTAACACTAGCCCATCCTTCACCCATTCTCTTTAATAGCTGTTTAATCATACCTCCATCAAGATTTATTTCCATGGATACAGGATTGCATCTGTCTGATTCACCATATTCTAATGGCTAGTAAAATGTTGGACACATGTTAGTCACTCAGTTGTATCCAACTCTTTGCAACCCCATGGACGGTAGCACACCAGGCTCCTCTGTCCATGGAATTCTCCAGGCCAGAATACTGGTGTGGGTAGCCACTTCCTTCTCCAGGGGATCTTCCTGACCCAGGGATTAAACCTAAGTCTCCTGCATTGCAAGTGGATTTGTTACTGTCTGAGTCACCAGGACCTTTTAAAAAGTATTTTATGAATTAATGAATATTGGGGTTCATTCTGAGTGGCTTTTAATTATCCCATGGCAACAATTTCAAAGTTCCATTAAACTGCTTGTTATCAGAACAAAAGCTTTGACTAACATAATATAAACATATTCTAGAGGCCTCCATGCACATGTAGGAAGTTGGTGAATGATATCCTCTGTCAACAGTACTTTCCCCCTTTACCTTCTTACTTATTCACTGATTCATGATCTATGATTAGACATGAGATAGGAATAAAATTATGAATCAACACTGAAACTGTACAATGTGCTAGATCCAAAAATAAATCAAAGAGTAGAATAAAATTTGAGGAAGGGAAGGTGGGCTGGTCCAGCTCTGTGCAGATGGATAAAACCAAGAATTTTCAACACAAGAGTAGCAAGGATTTCCGTATCATACACCTATTATGCTGCTGACGCATAAACAGATACAGTTATTATCCTTTAGGGATCTGGACTGCAGATTCTAGAATCTAAGATAGACCACACAAGTCCAGATCATAGCAACACCTTTAACTTTTGGCACCTGAGTCTCATCATCCAAAAACTCTTCATAGTTCAACCGCCACAGGTGGCCATTCAGAATGAAATCTGCCAGGTGTGTATGAAGACAAAAAGATCCAGCCAAGTCTACTGCGCTGCTTTAGACAGGCACACACCATATTTTCTTGCAAAACATACACAGTCCAGTCTGAGCAGAGTTCAAGCATTACCAAAGAAGTCTTTGTTTATTAATAAATATGAAGGGTGGCAGAGAGTCTGATAAAATACCCTCCTTACCTACTATCCAGCAAGGGGATAAGTCTCCCAGGCCAGGATGGCTAATTTCTGCACTATAACTTAATACCGTGCTTTCACGAGCTGTGCCAGGAGGAATAGAAGGCACAGTATGCTTGATTACAATACTTGTCAACCAGGGCCCTGCAGACACACCCAAGGAAGGAATGAAGGCCAGCACCATTCCAAAGTCCCTTACCCTAACTGAGGTTCCCACTCTATTACAGAGGCCCCAGGATGCTTCCAAGGTGTAGAGGGGGGCAAGCTTTATTACAAAATTTAAACCTCAGCAAAAAGAAAGCATTACAATCAGAAGCATTGGGCCAAACTCTTCAAAGAAAATTGTTTTACTTTAGCCTACTTGACAGCTCAAATGGTAAAGAATCTGCCTGCATTGTGGGAGACCTGGGTTTGATCCCTGAGTTGGGAAGATCCCCTGGAGAAGGAAATGGCAACACACTCCAGTATTCTTGCCTAGTGAATCCTGTGGACAGAGGAGCCTGGTGGGCTACCATCCACGGTGTTGTAAAGACTCAGACACGACCGAAGCGGCTAAGGCACACACAGAGCAGGAACCGTAATCAGGCCTCTTCCTACGCTGGAGATTATACAAAAATTTGTCTATGTGGCTATTGCTCCAAGGAGAAATATCCAACCAGGCTGCACTACTAGATCATTCAGATTGCAGAGAAGGCCAATTCGGTGGCAAGACTGGTTGAGCGGTTTCTGAACTTTCACTGCATTTCCAAAGAAAGCTGGTAGCCCAGAAGAGTAAAGTATCAAAGCATCCAGGGGCTGTATTTTCTAGGGTTCCCTGGCTGTATGTCTTCCGGATGTCTTCCTTGACTTGTCCTGGGATTGAGACAATTTCCCACAAAGTAGCTAAGGCTATGAAGCCAACACCAGAACTACGATCACATCCAACTTATCTGTATCGCAGCACCAGATTTGGCCCAAATCTAGGTTCTGAACCCACGTGTAGCAGGATTTTAATTCAGTTGAGACCACAGCAGAGAAAGTCCAGGAACCGAGCATAAGTATCCTAAGATTCAAAGACTGAGAGACCATAAATCATTCTGGAATAGACCCCAAAAGTCACAATCCCCAAGAGCATGCTCAATACTGCATAGCAGTAATCCTTGAAGTCAGACGTGGTACCAAACGCCCTCCTCTGAAGCAAGATTAGCCAGAGCAGCAGCTCTACACACGCACGCCTTTGCCCCTTCAACCTGGCTGGCCTGGACCCCAACAGAGAACAGACCAGAGCGACTAGGGGCTTCTTCCCAGGACACCGTCTCACCAGGGACCAAGACTCCTATCCAGAGAACTGGCAGGAATGAGAGAAACACGAAAGATGCTTTGGGAATCTCAGAAAGAAAGTGCTAGTCACTCAATCCTGTCTGACTCTGTGACCCCATGGATTCAGAAATAAGCCTTATTGAGAAGATGTAGTACACCTTAGATAGCTCTAGGTTAAGCCTTAGAGATAAATTCATGCATTAACAGCCCCACGTGTTGATGAAGGCAAAGTTGATTCTTGCCCTGCTGCCACCATCACAGAGGAAAGCATTATTTTATCGTCTGAAGGGAGCTGGTGATGGACAGGGAGGCCTGGCGTGCTGCAGTTCATGGGGTCGCAAAGAGTCGGACGCAACAGAGCAACTGAACTGAACTGAATTGAAGTCACACATATGAAGTTTGGTATTGTTGGTGTTTTATTGTTTATAAGGAAAATTATTTGTTCAGATTAAAGATATTTGGCATATACACTGGTCACAAAAAATCAGTGTCCATTTTAAACAAAACCAAACATGCTGTCAACTCCAAAACAAGCAGAATATATAAAATTCCAATACACCTGTACTCAGCTCAAATATGTTCTAGGAAGAAAATAGTTAAGGAGACATGTTCATTTATAACTTCAAAAAATTCTCCCCATCAGTCTGACTAAAGGGGAAAAAAAAAAAAAAAACAAGGAGCAAACAGGGGGGAAGAAGATGTATTTTGCAATTGTTTTGCTTCAGTAGACAAGAAAGGAAAACAGACAAGAGAGGCTCTTCCTCTCTCTTCAATGTAGTAACATTAGCTGCTTCCAGAAAGTATAATCTGAACCACTCAATTACAACACCAGCTGTCAGTCACGACTTTTTGCTTGTTTCCATTACCTGATAGTGATGCTCTCAAAATTAGAGTTTTCCATACCTTGGTCCATGGACTAGTCATCAAATCATCTGGGAAACTTGCAGCTATCCATTTTTGTCTCACTGAATCAGAATTCTCAGAACTGAGCTGTCTGGGTTTTTAATAAATACCCTGACTATAACTCAAAGTCAGGGTTAAGAGGTGCTAGTCTAAAAAGTCTGACCTGAACTTGCTGCCATAGTTTTTGAGGAACTATTGGAAATATAATAAAAGTAGTAAAAGAAAGAAATATTGAGTATAGCCATTTGATGGCTTTGGTTTGGGCATCTCATAACTACGGTAACTAAGAAACAAGTAACCATAAACAGAATTTATTTGGCAAAGACAATTATATATCACTACTCTTGTAGTACTTTCATAAGCCATTTCTGGAGGCCTAAATATTAATGAGGGGAATTCCCTGGTAGCTTAGTCGGTAAAGAATCTGTCTGCAGTGCAGGAGACCCAGGTTCAATCCCTGGAATGGAAGGTCCCCTGGAGAAGGAAATGGCAACCCACTCCAGTATTCTTGCCTGGAAAATCCCATGCACGGAAGAGCCTGGCGGGCTACAGTCCACGGGGTTACAAGAGTCAGACACAACTTAGAGACTAAACCCCCACCAAATGTGAATGATTTGAATCCTAATTTCTGTGTGGCATGTTAATGCTTTCAAAGCCCTTTCACAAGTCAGAGGTCTCAAGAAATAGCTATTAGAAAAGAGAGTTACCTAACAGAAAAGCTCACACATGACTGAGGCATGTGTGTGTGTGTTAAGTCGCTTCAGTCACATCTGACTCTTTGCGACCCCATAGACTTTTGCCCACCAGGTTCCTCTGTTCATGGGGATTCTCCAGGCAAGAATATTGGAGTGGGTGCCATGCCCTCCTCCAGGGATCTTCCCCACCCAGAGATCAGACCCATGTCCCCACCCAGAGATCAGACCCATGTCTCCTGCAGCTCCTGTTTTGCAGGTGGATTCTTAACCACTGCGCTACCACAGAAGCCCAACTGAGGTATAAAATATAGTAAAATAAATTATAGATTTATGATTTCCAGAATTATGTATCTTAGGGAATAGTTAAATTATAAATATATTCATGAAATGACTGTATGATTCCTTTAAAGCAATAGCAAAAGTCAAATTTTTTTAATGCATTTGTTGGTTATTCATTAGTTTCATTTGTTCAGTTAGTTTTCTATATTGCTTTTCTACACATTATTATAAGGTGATCTTATTACAGTTTTCAGTCAAGCATCAAAAATATGATAACCACATGCAATTAGACATTTTCCCTTCTTACTCTGACAAATGTTTAATTCAACTAAAATTTAGATTTATTGTGGAAAAAACACAGAAAGCAAGGCAATATACTCATTAAAGTGAAGGAGATTATCAAAGAAATTCTCAATATATGAAAAAAAATTTAGATGTCAAACATTCAAAAAATTGCTTTTTATTGTCTTTTTTTCCATATTGTTTTTAAAATATACATTTTTCCCTGATTCAGAATCCTTTCATATCTCTTGAAAGCACTCCATCTTGGGATGTAAGCATGGCAGCAGTAGGCTTGTCTTGCTCCCCCACCACATACACTCCAAACTGTCTAGTCTCTACCCTAATTAACTCTTCATGACTTCTGCATTGTGGCAAAAGAGAACCTCATCTTACATTTCACAATTTACGTACTGATTTCAAGCTTGGTCATGTTTCATATTTCAGCCTATATCCAACAGCTTCTCTCTGTTATGTTACGATCAGGAAGTTTGAAAACAACAGTAAGGGGCCTACATCCTCTCCCCCCAACCTCTACCCAAATGAAACAAAAAGTGAATTTACGGGGGTCTTCATAGGCACCAAGAAGTCTCCTATCCCATGGCTTCTCATTTCCTCCCCACACCCTCTGAGAAGAGCCATAAGAGGTCCTGGTTGAGGATGTCAGCATCTCCCCTGTCAATGAGTCTTCCATGCTTTGAACAACCAAGTTTCTAGAATTTTATGGTACCTGCCAACCACCTCTCTCTCTCACCTCTTCCAAAATAAGGATTTTGAGTGAGTGTTGCACAATCATATAAAAACATACTATTTAGGTAAGATCAACAGTACAGAGCAGATGTGGAAGGCAACTACTCCCCTTAAACATTTATTCTTCTGAAGATTGTGCCAACCTGAGCCTGAATTCTGACTTCAGAACAAGATACTCTTTCAGACTGGTGGGAGCCATCACACAGAGCCGTCTAATGCCAGGAGGAGAGACTGGGGAACAGCAGGTTTTCTAAAGAATTTGGATCTAAAGTAAAGAAAGACTGGGAAGGAAATCAACCCACTGCTGAGAAAACAAATAAATCCAATCAATCTAAATCAGAAGAACAATCAATGGAGGAAGGCAACATAAAGCTAGGTGAGGCCAAACACCTTGTCAGAACCTCAGGATTAGTTCAACTTTCTTACAAAACATCACAATATGAAGCATTGTATAACTTCAGCAGAAAATTGTTGCAGGACATGAAGTATAGGATAAAGGTATGATTTCAAAACAGGGTTTATGTTCTTTAATATGGAAGTACATATTATTTGCTTTCTCTTAAATTTTTTAGCTAAAAAGTCTTCTGATGTTACTGTAAGTTCCTGAAAAACAAGTATTTGGCCTTTCATAGCTATACCACCAGCACTAGCATGGTAGACATACCAGCTATGCAGTGAATTTCTGCTAACCTGACAGAATGAATGAACAAATTTATATCTCATGCTCTCTTTTTCTGCAATGCATTCATTAACAAATAGCATGAAAGCAAGCAAAAAAAAAATGCACAGGATGAATCATTTAATCTTGCTAGCAAGACCAAACCTACTGATGTAAAAAAATAAAGACAGAACTCTGTATATGAATATCTCGTACAACACAGGGACATGTGTGCATGCTCAGCTGCTCAGTCACGTCTGACTCTTTTTGATCCCATGGACTGTAACCCATCAGGCTCCTCTGTCCATGGGATTTTCCAGGCAAGAATACTGAAGTGGGTTGCCATTTCCTCCTCCAGGGGATCTTCCCGACCCAGGGATGCAACCCGCATCTCCTGCATTGGCAGGTGGATTCTTTACCAGTGAGCAACCTGGGAAGCTCACATAGCACAGGAAATACAGCCTATGTTTTATAATAACTTTAAGTGGAATATAATCTATAGAAACTTGTTATCACTATGCCGTACACCTAAAACTAATATTTTAAATCAATTACACCTCAATTAAAAAAAAAAAAAAAGAGTTTAAAAAGAAGATAGTGATCTGCATGTGTTCAAATAAAACCAATTGTGTACACACCCTAATCGTTCAAAAGAAGAATAATCTGGTGGGTAGCATCGAATCTCCGTCTTCTCTACATGTCTGCCAAGGCTGTGTTTCCATCCTTCTCACTTTCTCTTGCCCGTGATAGATTTATACTAAATATTCTTCAAATCGTTGTTGACATTATGGAGCAAGCATGTTAAGATCATAGTGACCAAGACAAGTGTGGTGAGTCTGGTGCTATCTTGGCTCAGCAGCCTCTCAAGGGCTCTCTGTTCCAATTTATTCCTCAACCTCTGATTTCCACCTTGTGTTTAATGTCAAGGTTGTCAACCACTCCTGGAGGAAACTGGAGTAAAATAGTGAATAAAAACACTGTCACGGTTCCATAGCAATAGAGGACGTTGTTCTAGCTGAGGGCACTGAGCTAAAGGAGCTCTGAGCGTGGAGGATGCTGCCCACAAGGAGGTGTTCCGCTCCAGCTGATCCCATCAAATGCTGGGGGGGGCGGGGCGGGAAGGTGCAGGGCTTAGCTCCTCCCATTAGCATGACTGATCTACAAGGCTAAGGTGAAGAACTGTAACATACCACTTTTCATAAATGGATATCCCTCACCCAGCCCAGCTCTCTATTCTGTCCCCAGACCTCCATCTCCACTCCATCCCCAGGAGGAGAAGATCTGTAAGAAACAGTCATAATCCCCACATAGACCTATAAGGCCACCTGCCCATCATGGCCTCTCAGAAGGCAAGAGAGAACTGAAAACACTTGCATTTGAAACTCTTGGGTATATTAAAGTAATGACCAAAAAATGACTAACAATGCCAAATGCTTTATTTAACAATTTAAATTGTTTAGTGAATGTCTTCTTCTAATACCAATGTCCAAGAGTGAGTGGCTCCTAGAGATAATGTAGAAAGGCTAGGGGATGTCCCTGGTCGTTCAGTGGCTAAGACTCCACACTCCCAATGCAGGGGTCCCAGGTTCAATCCCTGGTCGAGGAACTAGATCCCACATGCTGCGGCGAAAGATCCTGCTAGCCGCAACTAAGACTTGGCACAGCCAAAAAAAAAAAAAAAAAAAAAAGCCTAAATACTGGTCCCTTCATGACTTACAGGCTGGCTTCAGTAGGCTTTCCTCAGAGCTCCCCTGTAGCTACTTCTGAAGTCCCTGAAGCCAGGGTACTTTTATTTGCTAAGTCTTAAAGGGAGAAACAGAAAAACCTGTTCATTAAGAAGCAGCAGCTTCCCCTGCCTCTCTTTGGGCTCCAGAATAAGCAGAGGTGGGTACTGGCATATTTCAGATGTAGAAAATAAAGCCACCCGCCCCCCCCCCACCCCATGCACACATACACCACCATCTCCAAGAGTGTTTTGTTATTCCATGGTGGTGGTGGTGTGTGAAAATGAAAGTCGCTCAGTCGTGTCTGACTTTTTGTGACCCATGGGCTATATAGCCCGCCAGGCTCCTCTGTCCATGGAACCTTCCAGGCAAGAATACTGAAGTGGGTTGCTATTTCCTACTCCAGGGGATCTTCCCAACCCAGAGATTGAACCCACGTCTCCCACATCACAGGCAGATTCTTTACGCTCTGAGCCATGGTGGTGGTGGTGGGTAGTCACTTCAAATCTAGATACATTTGCACTTTGGTTTAAAGAAATAGGAGAATCACTCAGTGTTCTACTTCCATGCTTGCTTCTCCTTTGGGTGAAACGTTCTCTGTTTTGTCCCCACCCCTCAGATCCTAAAGAGGGGTGAGTGTACTCATCATGAGGCAATAAATTTAGATATGTCCACCTGAGAGAAATCTATAGTAATGTGTTAATTTCAATCTCAAGTTAATAAAATCTTCATAATAGTCCACACTGGACTTCCCTGATGGTCCAGTGGTTAAGAATCCACCTGCCAATACAGGGGACATGGGTTCAATCCCTGTTCCAGGAAAATCCCACCTGTCTTGGGGGAACTAAACCCCTGTACCACAACTACTGAGTCCGTGCTCTAGAGCCCATGAGCTGCAACAATAAGAGAAGCCATAGCGAGAACCCCATGCACTGCAACTAGCCAAAGCCCACACACAGCAACGAAGACCTAGCACAGACATAAACAAATAAATAAATAATAAAAATGACCTCATCTATTTAGTGTTCACAGCTTAACTCAGTCGCATTTTTTTTTAAATATCTTTTCCCCACTCAATCTCTCCTCCAATTTTCAGCTTTTACTTGATCTACACTGTCCAGCTAGAAGTTAAAATACTTCTGTGAAGGTGGTACCCAATGCCATCCTAACTTGGAGAATTGAGGCGAATTTGTAGAGTCGTTCAGTAAAGTTCATACTCAGCGTGAAAATGATCACAGCCAACATGTACGGAATAAATCCAATTAGCATATGGGTACTTAGGGTTCATTCATTTCATATAAAGTGACATTTTGATAACTAAAGAATTGAGCCATTAACACTCTCTGGTTACAACCGGTCTGACAGATTCTGGGCATGAACTTCACTAATTGAGTTTTCAGGGACTTAGGTGAGGAGTAGTGATAGGGATGCATTCTGTGCTGTTTGCTCTGTAAAAGTGCTGCTGGAGGTCCTCTGGAAATGGTTTCTTTTCTGAGAAGTATCTAAGAAAGTATGTTCAACAGTTCAGAAAAAGAACAAAAAAGGTGTTCTAATTTTTTTTTTCTTTTGAAAATCACCATTTTCAACCTTGATCAAAGAAGTTCAATTGATCCGAACATTTTAGAAGTGCCATTCAAATTAAAAAAAGATATTGATATAAATGTGCAGTGTTAGGTCTTGATAGAGTCACTACAGTATCATTTGAGCTATTAAAAGGGAGTGGATTTTGCTTGGTATTTTGAGATTCAATGACTATTTGCTGAATGAGCAAGCAACCACACACCTGAATTCTATTTAGGGCCCTGCCTCTCTGTATGCACCTCTGCTCCTGTTCTAGAACTCTCACTTAGGGTTCTTCATGTTCTGTTAGAATATCAGGTCAATGTCCTTTCTTTCCTCCATTCGGCTAACTTATCCTTTTTCCTATAACAAACATGGAAACACATTACAGACTAAAAGCACTATACAAATATAAATTATTTGTATTATTATTACAACTTGAGCCATAATGTTGTCCAAGAATATCAGAACCAGAAATTCTCAGTCAAGAATTTTCTTTAGATAGAAAATTCCAATTTTTTAGCCTAGGTACTGATAAAAAAGAAATTCACCAATGCTTTGGATGAAAATGTTAAAAATTACACTCTCACTTTGGAATTTCAGAGGAAAAGGAGACTCAGTATAGTTTTAGGTTCTTCCAGATGTAAACACAGGAATACCAACTAATTTATTTTTTACTCCTACAACTTTCTCATCAAAACAATTCAAAACCACTATATTGTCTCATGCCTATATGTGGAAGCCATAAAAAAACACAAGAACTGAATGTTGAAGCAAAAGCAAGCACAAGGGAGTTCTAGATCCTAAAGTTGCCTGCAGTTCACAGCTAAACTAAAACATGTTCTTTCATAAATGTTTCTCAGCTTCTCCTTTTGCAAAGAAACAAAATCACACTTGTTGAGTCAGCCACCAGCTCTATGGAGTAATGGTTCTATATAAATCAGTCTTATAATAATCTACGCTTTTAAACTATCAAGTTAACCATGTTCAAAAATTAAAGGATGATTATCCATACTAAATGGCTCCTGTAGCCAGGCTAAGCATTTCGGCAGCTCCTACATATCTTCAAACAAAGACTTAGCACTAGTATCCTTTCCCTTCTCCAGCACAGTCTTGCTTTAGACTAACACTAACCTAAGGTATAAAGACAATGGGCTTGAAAGCCAACAATTCTTGACTACATTCCCCATTCTGCCCCTTCACAAAGCGTGTGATCTTCAGGAAACTATCTTTGCCTCAATTCCCTTAATTGTACAATAGGGATACTAATATCCACACTTGAATATGACTGGAGTATTAGGGTAAATGAGATATACACATATCAGGAGCAAGGATCAGCTACATAATTTGTGTGGCCCAGTGCAAAATGAAAACACGCTCAAAACCTACTAAAATTTTCAGGATGACAACAGCAGAGCATAAAACCAAGAGTGGAGCCCTTCTGAGTGTAGAACTTGTGATACTGCACAGGTCACACACGTGTGAATCTGTCCTTCCACACCTGAAAGAGCATTGTAAGTATTCAATAAATGATAGGTATTATTAAAATGCTTACTTTGATATGAACTTTTAATTTTTCAGAGTGTTTCACAGACAGATGGTTTCCCAATGGGGACACAACCCTCAGAGAGTGAAAATGCCATTGTACAAATGCTGGAAAGACATTGAATGTCTCTTGGCCAAAATTTTCTCATATTCAGAAGCGAAGTTGATTCAGAGAAGTAGCTTTCAAACTATACTTTGAAGCTATTCCCTGAAGAAGGTTTGGAGTGCCCTCAAAGACACAGGGGCAGGCAGAGAGGGGGCAAGCCAAGTGGGTCACTCTTACTTGAAACAGAATGACTGTTTGACTTGCTTATCTTCATTTGGGGAAAAAAAATGAGTTACATGATAATAAATAAAAACTACTAGATTTGTTGAGCTTGCTGCCTTTCCAGTTTTAAGGTCCATGCTCTATTTCTTGTTATATCTTCACAACCTTAAAAGTAGAACTCTAACACCACTTCCATTTGTTAAAGAATATATAGAGTCAACATCATGTCTAGGGCTGCGTCATGACCCAAAGCCTGCCCTCCCCCAGCGCAACACCAGTTTCTTTCCTGGGCTGCCTCTCTCCCCTCCAGCTTCCAGAAGTTACTTCCTTCTTGGGATATTCCCTTTCTAGAGCCTCAAGAAACCCAGCTCCCTCAGAGGTGACTACAGCGTTAACATGACCACAAGTGGAGGAGGAAGACGTATACAAAACGGGATGAATTAGAGATCAATTCAATATGATAATAAGCTATTTCCCTCATTTCTACCCTACCTGTGCCACTAGTATATCCAACATCTCTCTCCCAAACCTGGCATTCTCTTTCTTCCATCCTGCTCCACAAAGCACCCAGTTGCTATCAGTTCTTTCTTGTAAAAGCTCACACTGTGGAATCACACAGCCTGGGAATGAATCTCCCCCTACCATGTTCTCACTTGTGATCTAGAGTGAAAACCTCTCCTGCCAGAGTTTTCTCCTCAGGATATAAAGATTAAGTAAATGAATATGTATAAACCACTTGGAACAGTGCCTGGAACATAGTAAGTGCTAAGTGTTTATTGAATAAATAAATACATTTTTAATTTACCTTCTATCTAATGTGCCCCTTCACCTCCATCCTTCAAAAACCTGACCCCAAGGATTTCACAAGTGGAGGAGAGGGCTGGAACCAGGGCAGGGACAGAAGAAGTGCTCAGAGCCTGCTGTCATTCGCTAAAAATACCCATCACAGCCATTGTTTCTGTCTCAAAGGGCCAGTTACAGAAGCATTCCAAGTTGACTTATCCTTATTCCACGTTTCACACCAATGCCTTTCAGGTATCACATGACACCTGATGAAGTAAAAAATAAGTTTCTGAGGTCACCTTCCACTTTCAAATGACCCTGATGCACCAAGGTCTTTTCCTTCATTGCCCCATGCCTCCTCCAGTCCCAAAAGCTGACATCTGGCCCACAATACCAGCAGAGCCCTTATAAACTAAAGCAATGAGGAGATTTTTTAAAGATCTATGGGCACTGAATTAGAAAGAGAGGAAATGTAAAAAAAAAAAAAAAAAATAGTGATCCCAGGAGTGTGCGTTCACTTAGGGGACAAGTGCTACTGTTCCTCCCGACAACGACCACTACCACAAAAAAGGAACCACATTCTAGAATGCCTTTAAGCAGTCAACTTGCTTATAAACAGTCTGAAAGAAAGTGAAAGTCGCTCAGTCGTGTCCGACTCTTTATCACCCCATGGACTATACAGTTCATGGAATTCTCCAGGCCAGAATACTGGAGTGGGTAGCCTTTCCCTTCTCCAGGGGATCTCCCCAACCCAGGGATCAAACCCAGGTCTCCCGCATTGCAGGCAGATTTTTTTACCAGCTGAGCCACAAGGGAAGCCCATAAACAGTCTACAATTCCCATATTAAGAGATTCAATTGAGTTCGACTTTAGTTTTTAAAAATAAGACCTTTATTCAAGAATACAAATTGAAATAATTGCCACATGTCAGATGCTATTCCTGGCTATGGGAATACGTTGGCCACTAAACAAAGTCCATACCCCACATGGAACACATAGGGAATTAAGGGGCCGGCAGGCACTCATTCTAGTATGTGTGGTTAAAACCACTAACATCACTTATTTCTTCATTCCTAACTTTATTTAGAGCAAAGGGAGCACTTTGAGAAGAACCAAGATCCATGCTGACCCAGCACGCTGAAGAAGAGGATCATCCTAGTGGAAAGCAGAATATCAAGAAGACAATGGGAAAAGCAGAGAAACAGAACAAAAGGTAAAAGAGGACTACAGACTAACTGGTTATCTTTTTCCAGTATCCTCACACAGTCTCCCCACTGGGTGTGCCAGTGTTCTGATCTCCTCTTCTCATAAAGACAGCAGTTATTTCAGATTAGAGTCTGCTTGAATGACCTTATTTTACCTTGACAACCTCTTTAAAGGCCCTATGTCCAAGCACAGTCGTATTATGAGGTACCAAGAGTTACAAATTCAACATGTGAATTTAGGAGGACACGAATCAACCCCTATCAGTCCTCTCTCTACTCTTAAGATCAACAGCATGTATATTATCTATGGTGAAACAGATCACCAGCCCAGGTGGGATGCATGAGACAAGTGCTCGGGCCTGGTGCACTGGGAAGACCCAGAGGAATCGGGTGGAGAGGGAGGTGGGAGGGGGGATCAGGATGGGGAACACATGTAAATCCATGGCTGATTCATGTCAATGTATGACAAAACCCACTGCAATGTTGTGAAGTAATTAGCCTATAAATGAAAAAATAAATAAAAAAATAAATAAGGCTTGGAAAAAAAAAAAAAAAAGATCAAAACCAAGATAATATAATAGTGAGACTTCACCAAGCCTTAAATAGACCCAGCCAGATTTTATAAACTATTTTGTGGGAGAAATGTGCTCTAACTTCCAAACAAGTAAATTAAAAATAAACACTTTAGTTTATTTAGTTTATTATCAATTTAGTAGACCATCAGGAAATAGTTTTCCCCAACCCCCGCCTACAAAGAGGCTTTCGTTGTTTGAACCAAACCTAATCAAGCAGGATCTAACAACATTAGGATAGAATTTCTTCTCTTGAAAAAGTTTTGACATTTTTGCATTCAAAATAAAGATCTTTCTGGTCAATTAGATGGGTTTTAAACATTTCTTTATTTACAGATATTTCATTGCTTTTACAATTGTGAATTTGGAAGACATTTCCTGGTGAAGGGGCCGCTCACAGGAAGAGGACTGTTCCAGTTTGAACATAGGCTGAGCGCTAACTTCATTCTGGCTGGTTTCACAGGTTAAGCTGGCATATGTGTGACTAAAGCTAGACTAAGCAAAACCCCTAAACCCAGAACTGAATTTTAGTAAATTTTATGACTAAGTTGGAAAATTCTGGCAAGTTGTCACAGATACTTTACCTCTCAAATGGACAATGGTATCAAGCAGACAGCAAGTATTATCCTCAAAGAAACTGGGTAATTCTAGCAAGAGTTTATTATCTAGAAGCCTCTCTGTGGTTCCTTTACAATTCTGTTATTTTTCAAATGGTGCGCTTGATGATAAGTAGATTACTAAATCACTCTGAAAATTCATATACTCTTTTTTAAAAAAATTTTTATCATAGTTGATTTACAGTGTTGTGTTAAGTTCTGCTCTAGAGCAAAGTGATTCAGTTAAACATATATACACTTTCTTTTTTGTATTTTTTCCATTATGGTTGGGCTTCCCTGGGGGCTCAACAGTAAAGAATTCACGTTCCAATGCAGGAGACAAGGATTCAGTCCTTGGGTCCAGAAGATCCCCTGGAGAAGGGAACGGCAATGCAGGGGTCTGGCAGGCTACAGTCCATGGGGTCGCAAAAGGTCAGACACAGCTAAACCACACAAACCATTACGGCTTATCACCATGCAGTAGGACTTTGCTGTTTATCCATCCTATATATAATAGTTTTGCATCTACCTGTATCTATTGCTTTAAATGCTAAATTGTAGCCACTAAACTTTCCCAGTTTTATAAGAGGAAAAAACTCTTTAAGTTTTTTTTTATTCCTTGCTTTTCTTTTTTTTTTTTTTTCCATTTATTTTTATTAGTTGGAGGCTAATTACTTTACAATATTGTAGTGGTTTTTGCCATACATTGACATGAATCAGCCATGGATTTACATGTGTTCCCCATCCCGACCCCCCCTCCCACCTCCCTCCCCATCCCATCCCTCTGGGTCTTCCCAGTGCACCAGCCCTGAGCACTTGTCTCATGCATTTGAAGTTTTATAAGAGGCAAAGCAGACTGGCCTTGGTGTCTTAGTCTTGGCTCTACCATTTTCAGGGAAGCCTTGAAAAAGTTCCTTATTTTCCCTATGCCTGTTTTTTCCATAAAATGGAGATGATGACTGTAGCTATCTCATAGCGCTTTAGAGAAGATTAATCATGAGGGTTGCATGTAAAGCACTTAATACAATGTCTACCATGTAAGTGCATAGTAAATTGCAGTTACAACTGTTAGTAGTAGTACATAGGCTTTACAAGAACCCTGTGAAGTAGGTACATAATCTCATGTCCATTTTCAAAATGAGAAAATTGAGATGTGGAGAAGCTGCCATTTGCCTAAATCTAAACAACCAATAAGAACATTATCTAACTCCAGACCCTGAATTTACACTAAACCAAAATGAATTACAAGTGTTAATGAAATGTTTTTAGATAAACTGGCACTTAGACCTTTGTGCCTCCTCCCTCATTTTCACGAGCTATTCACATCCATGTTTGCTTCCAAAAGCTAATGACATAGACAAATAAATAAACTATTCATGGCTTGTATCATATAGACTACAAGCAATATCTACCAATAATCAATACAGGGACCTCTTTGATATGTGAAATCATTAAATAAACTAGCAACTGTGTTTTCACTGTGAAAATTAATTACTGCCAAATGGGAGACAAACCATTCAAATAAAGGTAAATGTTACATAAAGGCGTTGGTTATTGTGTTTTTCAAAAATATCTCAGGAAGATTTTGAGAATTTGGTCATTTCAGAAATTTGACCAGAAAGCTTTGAAAAATGAATAAAATTAAGAATAATATCTATCTTTTATTGCTAGATCTTAACTCTGTAATTTAATGCTAATTGATAAATAAAAATCATTCATTGGTGGCTCAGATGGTAAAGAATCTACCTGCAGTGTGGGAGAGCTAGATTTGATCCCTGGGTCAGGAAGATCCCCATATAGAAGGAAATGGCAATCCACTCCAGTATTCTTGCCTGGAGAATCTCATGGACAGAGGAGCCTGGTAGGCTACAGTCCGTGGAGTTGCAAAGAGCCAGACATGACTAAGCAGCTAACACAATAAGTTAAAAAATATTAATATTTATTTAAAGAATAAGTAGTATCTTCAAAAATAATTAGTGAATATCCTGGTTTTTCTTTAATTGGAGCATAGTTGGCTTTAAGAATTAGTGACTATTCTGGCTATAGAATATTTTCAACTCAGTTTTGTTTCTTTTGGGTCCATATATTAACTCCCAGGAGACTACAAAATAATAACCTATTGAGTGCTTGTTCTGTATCAAACACTGTATTAAATATATGAAACCGTTGGATCCCCCACAACTGCCCCATGTTTTGAGTACTATTATTATCCCATTTTACAGATGAGGATATCAAAACATAGGGATTCTGTAACTTGCTCAAGGACCAACAGCTGCTAAATAAAAGAATCCAAATCTGAACTTAGATCAGCTGGCTCCAGAGTTTACACTCCTAAGTGGCACTTTATAACTGAATCAAATACTCAACTGACAGTACATAAATAGGTTCCGTTAACAGGCTTGAAAACAATCTGTTTTAGCAGGTTAAGCAATGATTATGCAATAATTCCTGAAGGAGGGCATGGCAACCCACTCCAATATTCTTGCCTGGAGAATCCCCATGGACAGACAAGCCTGGCGGGCTATAGTCCATGGGGTCGCAAAGAGTCAGACACGACTGAGCGACTAAGCATAGCACAGCACATGCAATAATTAATTACACATTTTTTCTTAATGCAACATCAAATTTCAACTCAGCAAAATTTCCACCAAAAAAGGAGAGTTCCTATCACACAGTTCTTACTAGAACACTCCACATTATTAAGATTCTATTATAGATAAAAGTCAGAAAAATTCCAATTCTAAAACTTTTTAAGCTAAAGATTCAAACGTATATTGAATCCAAATAAGGGAAGAAAAGAATATTGCATGTGGCTTGAATTCAGTTCACTTCAGGAAAAATCTCTGCTACCTCAAACAACCCAAATAAGTAAACTGGAACACTTGTCATCATTATCATTTTCATTTTGAGAGAATTATCCAAAATCCACTGATCGCACTTTTCATCTTTTCCCTAACATGAGAGATGTTGTGTGACCCAAAGTTCTTTGGAAAGATATGGATAATATAAAGATGGAGCACCGCAGGCTTTCCTAATTTCACTTCAATAGTCACAAAAACCCACTAAGTGACATATAAAATTTTACCTATTCCTTTCACATTGATGTTGTGTTTCTAACTGCATGATGATTTTCGGATAGCCTGCTGTGCCATCCCAGACTGGCCATCAAGACTGAGGCTGGGGTAAAGGACAGGAGAGTCGGCTCCATAAACAGATGAACTGTTAGGCAAAGCACACCCTCATTACCTACAACATCATAGAGCAACTATTAAAATCTACTTCTAAGACTGCTGCTCATAGTAACCTTAACAGAAATAACTGAAAATAGATGCTTCACAAACAGAATGTCTCTAAATAGCACTCTTTTAAATTGGTCCTGGGGGGTGTCAGAGGATTTTTTAATTTTGTCTTCATAACTGTGTTCTTTCACAATTCACTGACTTTGTGTCTTCAGATGCAAATTTCTTTTTCTACTAGAAAAGTTAATAGGCACCTCCACTTAGAGCAGATGGTTCTTTATAAAAAAAAATAAAAAGTTGGAGAGCATCTGGCCAGATACATCAGATCTGGTAGTTCACATTTTAAATACCTGCTATTCTTGATTTAATTTATTCAGACAAAAATAATTTTAATCCTGGTAACTTAATCTCTGGCTCTTCTGAAAATCTTAATAAGATTTTTATGGGAATAGATATTAAATATAATCAGTTGTCATAGTGGTATGAATACTGTTTTTCTTTCCCAATATAAGCAACATGCCCCAGTCATAACAGCTGCAAAAATAGAGATTCACGTTGATTTACGCTTAGCACTTTCTATCTTAGCCCCTAGAAACCCTGGTTAACTCCCTTCCATTACTGAAATGTTTATTTTTTTTCATGGCTCCTGCACAGGCATTTGAGTTTTAAGCTGGTACTTGTGGTACTTTTTCATTTTAGAATAACTTTATCATATTTTGAATGCTTCTCAATACATACCTAATTATTCTTTTTCTTTTTTTTTTTTTTTTTTGAGAGTGGCTCCCTCCTTTTGGCTGCTCCTGAATCAAGACAGGAATATGACCACAGGCTTGAGTTTGCAATTTTCCTGGGGTGAACCAATGTAGTCAAAATAAGGGGTGACTGAAGGAAAATTATATGTGCCTCATTGTGATTTTTCATTGACACCAAGCTACACAAGAAGCAAAGGTTAAAGCCAGATGAGTTTTCTCTTTCTCATGTCATCACTCAATGTAACAACCCTTCTGAGATTTGCAGCTCCCACTCTGCACACACAGACCCCCTGGGCTGTATACACACACAAGACAGAGCCTTGGCTAGCTTTGTGTGGAACCTCAGAGTTACTCTGAAGTCTCTGAATCTCTCTTAATCTGTGACCTATGAATGCATCCAAGGGTGACACAGTGCAAGGAATAACACTGTAAGTTCCTTCAAACCTACCTCCCCCTAGGTCCACCAAAGACCCCAAAGAAGAGTACCCACCACCATTGATGAAGCACCCATCATATGCTAGTCCTCATGATAATCCATCCATCCTGAAGAACAGGAACCTGAGGTGCACACAGGTTAAGTAAATAACAACTGAAAAAGTTACTATGTAAGAAAGCAGAGCAGGATATGGGTCAAGAGCATCCTGAAGTCCCTTTTTCCCACCATTCTATACTTCTTTCCACCAAACCACTGAGAAAATAAGAAGAACTGAAAGCTCCAAAAATACTAGTCAGGGAAGTGCTTCCCTCTGAGGCATCCAGGTTTCAGCTCCCAGAACCAAAGCATATACGATTTTTAAAACTAAATCTGTTTGAGAAGCAGTGAATCTGTTTTCCCTTTTGAAAATTAGCCACAATCAAAGTCCACTGGAAAAGTCCAGCATTACTCAAGAGTCAAGTATATTTTGACTCATTCACTCTACCCAGAGCCACCCTTCAGAGCACAGTAAATTCCAACTCTGTAGATACCGGCATGGCACTGAGGAATTTTAAGCAGAAGAGAAACATGAGATTCACCCATCAACTAGGTATCTCTTGATGCTGTAGCAAACGGATCTGAAGGGCACAGGTCTGGAGGGTAACATGTACATGTCAGAGGGTCCTGTAGAAATCAAGCTCAAATTTGACCAAGAAAGGGTGGGAAGGATGGGGGTGAGAGGGAGGTTTAAGAGGGAGGGGACATATATACATACACATATAGCTGATTCACTTTGTTGTATGGCAGAAACCAACACAACATTGTACAACAACTATACCCCAAATAAAAAAAATAATAATAATGGTGGCATGAACCAAGATCCATGGCAGTATAAAGAGCAGGAAAGAGAAATTCAGAAATAAATGAAAGTTAAACAACCAAGCATTTGTGACAGATTAGAGGAATAAGGGACACATAGTAGGAATGAAAAAAATTAAGCTAAACTAATTAAAATGTATGCCACTGTATTAAAGAGCAATGGAAATAGCCCCACCTAAATGCAAATTTAAAGCCCAGATGGCCCAAAACACTCCCCACAAAAATAATCCTTAACTGCAAAAATTTCTTCTAACATCCCAATTCAATTATTTTTAACAATGTAGTTATTTCAGGTTTTACTGTGAATTAGGCTCCTGCTGAATATTAATATCCATGATTTATAAACCACAAGTTTATCTTTTATGCTTCACATAATTATAATCTTGCCATTTCCAGAATTATGCTCCTTTTGGAGGTTTTACATTTGAAAATTATGCTCAGTTAATGTACAAAAGGATAAAAGAGACCATTCTATGCAATGACAGCCTTTATATCAACTAGAGGACAAATGCCTTTGTTTTGTTGTTGAGTTCTAGGAAAAAATCTCCCATGGGCATTTGTTCTGTTAATGACAACGAGAAAATCATGTTTTGCAACACACAGCTATACTTTAGGAACAGCATGATTTATAAGTTCAATGATTCTGAGCCTAGATGAGTTAATGATTTGAAGGCCATGGGAGCAGCATTAGCCTAACTCAAGGATGAAATAAGAAAGTGACAGAGTTTAGGAAGACCTCTTGGGCTCTCAGAGCCCAATTTTACACTCTATCTATCATGGTAGTTTGTAAAGTAAGTTTTGAAAAAAAAGCGGGAAATTTTTTTCAATAGAAAAAACAGCTTCAAACTTAGTATAATTTTGACCTTCTTACCTTCCTGTAGTTTTGAACCAACAGCTGGCCCTCAAATTCCATAAATGCTCAGAATCTTCTACATTAGCATATAGTTCCATACTAGAAACTGTTCAGTTCATTTAACATGTTCTTTACATCATTAGCTTCTTTCCAATTTGGGCCTTAAGGCTCTTGCCTTCTGCAATGGTCATAAATGCATTTTGTGTTTTGCTAGAGTATTATGTTCTTGTACAACATAAACTCTGCCTGGCCTATGTATACCCAATTACATGTAGAGCAAGGAAGCACAGCTTCAGGGCTGGTTGGTTCTAAGTACCAAGTTTGCAATGTCAAGGTCTTCACCGAAAATTGTTACACATTGTCAACATGGCTGATTTCAAGTAGATTTTTAAAAAGTGAAGTTTGAAGAGCTAGGTTCAATTTATATTCTATCAGGAGTCCAGACACCTGGCTAATTTCATAATATGTGTTCTCCAGGCAGACAAAATGAGAACTCAAATGACCTGGAGTTTGTATCCCAGAGTCAGAGATAAATTAAAAACTTGGAATTCACCAAAGGAAAGTAATAAGAAATCAAAAGAAAGGGTCCATGTATAATCAAAGCATAATTCAAAGGCAATGGGGGCTTACTTCCCTGGTGATCCAGTAGCTAAGACTCCATGCTCCCAATGCAGGGGGCCCAGGTTCAATCCCTGGTCAGGGAACTAGATCCCACTAAGAATCTGCATGCTGCAACTGAAAAAGATCCCACAAGCTGCAGCTGAAGATCTTGCATGCCAAAACTACGACCCAATTTTTGCTGTTGCTGTTCAGTCACTAAGTCGTGTCTGAATCTTTGTGACCCCGTGAACCGCAGCACGCCAGGCTGTCCTGTCCTTCACTACCTCCCAAAGTTTGCTCAAACTCATGTCCATCGACCTAAGACTGGGCACGTCAAATAAATAAATAAATATAAATATATCAAAAGAAGATAAAAACAAAGGCAAGACCTCTTAGGTGGATCCAACCAATTTATGGCTTCTGTTAATACTTTGTTACAAAGTCCATAGGCTTCCCAAGTGGCCCAGTGGTAAGGAATCCACCTGCCAATGCAGGAGACGCAAGAGACATGGGTTCAATCCCTGGGTCGGGACGATCCCCTGGAGGAGGAAATGGCAACCCACTGCAATTTTCTTGCCTGGGAAATCCCATCAACAGAGGAGTTTGGCAAGCTACAGTCCACGGGGTTGCAGAGTTGGACATGACTTGGTAACTAAACAACAAGAACACAGCTAAGGCAACAGGATCAACAACTCTCACATGACTTGTGAAAGGTGAGTCTCCCTCCCCCTTCTCACGTCTAAGAGTCCCCAGAAGAGGAAGCTGGAATGGGGACCCAGGGGAACAGGTCTTTCAAATATTCAAAGCTTCTGCCTCCAGCTCTGTCATCACTGCTTGGCTGATGCGATCTGACTTTCAATGCTATGATCAGTTCCTGAAGCCCACAAGTTGACAGCTTTGATTTATTTTTTAGAATGTCTTCAGGTGTAAGTCACAGAAAGACCCAAGTACAAGTGGTATAAACTTCTTTAAAATTAGAGAATCCAAAGATCAACACTGATGGGCTGGAGGGGTAAATAATGCATAAAAGAAATGTAAACGGCCTTTAAATACAGGAACACAGAAATGTAATTAAAACTATGTTGAGTTACTAGGTCTTACTCAAATCCAAAAGTTTGACAGCATACTTAATCTTACAGAAAGAATCAAATGACCTTAAAACACAGAAGTTTGACTATCCTTAACAGAGTACATTTTAAAGAGCAAAAAAAAAACTTAAACTATTTTCAATAATCATATTGATCAATTCAGCATGCTTTGCTCATATAAAATTACCACAGATACATAGTACCTGCATATGTTTCATTATATTAGTGTCAATGTGAAATAAGCTTTTCAAAAGAAAAGACACAGGAAAACAAAAATATTCCTAAATTTGAAAGGGAATTAAGTATTAACTCATACTTCATTTTCTTTTTAAAAGGAAATATATATTTCTTAGCTCTGTCCTATGAAAGGATCAGGAAACAATGATCAATCCAGGAACAATATGTGGTTTTCAGCACCTAGGTTTTGGCCCCTGAATACCACTTCCCATATTGGAAAAATGGGCTGACTCTACAGACTAAGGCAGGAATGCATGAGGATGGAACATCTTCTATCCCAGAATCAAAGAATTTGTCACCATGGACTGGTGTGAAGTGTGAAGTGAAAGTTGCTCAATCGTGTCTGACTCTTTGCTACCCCATGGACTGTATAGTCCATGGAATTCTCCAGGCCAGAATACTGGAGTGGGTAGCCTTTCCCTTCTCCAGGGCATCTTCCCAACCTAGGGATTGCATCCAGGTCTCCCACATTGCAGGTTGATTCCCTACCAGCTGAGCTACCAGGGAAGCCCAAGAATACTGGAGTGGGTAGCCTATCCCTTCTCCAGCGGATCTTCCCGACCCAGGAATTGAACCGGGGTCTCCTGCATTGCAGGCGGATTCTTTACCAACTGAGCTACCAGGGAACAACGAAAGTATAGGACTCATCATGAAGAGTTGGGCACAACTGAGCGACTGAGCATGCGGGCACCCAAAGATGAGACAGCCTGAGCTGCAGAAGGAAAATTAACAGCAGTGAACGGCCACACCTCAAACACATTAAATACCCACGAATCCACAATAACACAGCTTTAAAAAGCAAAAGGGGAAACTTCACTGGCCACCTTTGGTTAATGCCAGAGAACCACACCAGTATTCTTAAAACTGGTAAATAAAAGAGAAAAACAAACAACCAAGAATCCACCCAGCTTTTCCCCTCTGCACTGTGCCTTAGGATAACCAGATATTTACATAATACAGGAACTTTTATCTTTTAGATGGATTCAAGCTCACAGATGAGGAAGGAATGCTAGAACTGGAATATCAGCATTTTGCTAAAATCGAATAAAATCAGAGATTCAAGTTATGGTCACTGATGGCAGCTAACACTAATTAGGTGAAAAGCTGATAATGTATGGTCAAACTGATAACCCTGAACCTAATTATCACTCTTAACATCAAAATAAAAGAGAGAAAACCATGTACCTCTTAGTGAAAGTAGTTTTGCGATCTATGTTAAATTAAAAAAAAAAAAGAATTTGAATAAGTAAAGAATCTAACTACAAATTTTCAGAAAATACCAAGGATAGAAAAACATGTTAAATGACATCACAGAGATGCATTCAGAAAAATCTGTAATGTAGGAAATTCTACAGGACAAGCGAACAAGTATCTTCAACAAATAAATCATGAGGAAAAAAAGACAGATATGCTTAGAGATTAAGAGATGTGTAGACTAATTTGAATTATGTTTAAACCATCCAAATACAAACAATAACCCACTAGAAAATCAGAAAAATCTGAACACTGACAAGGTAGTCAATGGTCATAAACTGATAATTATTAATAATAAGTGATGGGAACATGAAGGTTTATTATACTAGTTTTCTTTTGTGTATGTTTGAAATTTTCTCAAGTGAAAAGAAAGAGATTTAGATAATGCAATATCCAAAGAAGATATACATGTGGCCACTTAAGCTCATGAAACAATGCTCAATATCATTAGTCATCAGGGAAATGCAAATCAAAACTACAATAGGGCAGCAACTAAACAGTCAGAAATTCAGAAAATAATTGGTGTGGTCGAGGATGTGGAAAATTGGAACCCTCATATGCTGCAAGTGGGACTGTAAAATGGCTCAGTCACTTTGGTAAACAGTTCAGTAGTTCCTCAAATGAATAAACATAGAATGACCAGTGGATCAGCAATCCAATGCTAGGTATATACTCAAGAGAACTGAAAATACATACTCACACACAAACCTGTACACAAATATTTATAGCAGAATTATTCATAATAGCCAAAGTGGAAGCAGCCCTAATGGCATCGACTGGTGAATGGATACATAAAAAGCAGTATATCTATACAACAGAATATTATTTGACAATAAAAGGAATCAAGTTTTGATACACGCTACAATCTGGATGAACTTTGAAAAGATTATGCTAAGTAAAAGAAGCCAGTCATAAAAGACCACACAGAAATTATTTTGTTTATATGAAATATCCAGAATAGGCAAAGCTATACAGACAAAAAGAAACACACTGGTTGGCTAGGGTTGAAATGGGGTGCGGAGTGGGGAGAAATACTGGGCGGGAGATAAAGCTGCTAAAGAGCATAGGCGCTCCTTTTCTGGAGTGATAAAAATGTTCTAAAATGATTGCAGTGACGGTTGTTCAACTCTGTGGGCATACCAAAACCCACTGAATTGTATATTTTAAATGAGTTAATCATATGGTATGTTAATTCTATCACAATAAATGTCAAAATAATAATACAGTAGTGGTCAAAACCAAGTGGCTTAAACAAATAAGGAATCTTTTTTGTTTAACTAAGAAGTTCAAAGGTAGAGTGTTTCTAGGCGTGGTTAGTTCAGGGGATCAACAGTAACATTAGGGACTCCAATTCTCTTCTTTGTTTCTGTTCTGACATGCTAAGGTGGCACTCTGTCTTTAAGCTTAGTCCCTTGGTGACCAGTGTATTTTTGCAGCTCTCCACAGCACCAGAGACCACCACATCAGAGGAACAAGAGACTGACTCTTTCCTCGATTTCTTTTTGAGAACAAGGAGACATTGCCCAGAATCTTGCAACACACTTCTCCTTGCCTCCCAGAATCCAGAATTGCATCTTATGCCATGCTCTGACCAATCACAAGCCAGGGGAAGGGAACCATGCAAATGCGTAGGTTATCGGCCTTCAATGGAGAGTGCTGGAGTACTGTAGAAGGGAACGGCAACCACTCCAGTATTCTTGCCTGGGCGATCCCACAGACAGAGGAGCCTGGTGGGCTATAGTCCATAGGATCACAGAGTCGGACACAACTTAGCGACTGAACACAGAATGTGGTATCCCTGGGGCTATGTGAAGTCTCCTCAAGGGTAAAGTGAGAACAGACATTTTAAAGCAATTTCCAGATGCCCATATCCATATGCTTTCTTTTCTAAGGATAGGCTAAGCCTTTCACACTATAAAAGAGAGGCACATATCTCAACCATCCTGAATTTTTATATAGCATGATGCTCTGGTATGTTAACATCTCAGGGTCACCAAACACCAGAACATTTTGAAATATCAATGTAGGTGTTGAGAAAGTAAATTATCCTGGTAACTTGCAACTATTCTTTCTGCAAATCAGACAGCTAGCAATCCTTTGCTTTTAATAAAATTGAGGAGGAACTTAATCAAGTTGTCAGTGGATCATTAAAAGTAATGTTTCGTGATAGATCACGATTGATTTTTAGCCTACAACATAGAAGGTTAGGAGTTCAAAGGGCTATAACAAATTCCTTTCTTTCCTATTTACTTATTATGTGAACAGGAATTCACAGAGTTTACATGCAGACAAGTGAAAAATGGAAATAGAATTGATGCTTAACTGTGCCTCATACAGTAATAAATAATATGTATTCTGCATAAACTAATTGAAGGGAAAAAAGCTCCATCCATCTCGTTAAGAGATGCATTCCTGATAAAACTGTACTTCCTAACATTTAACAAGTATTTATCAAAACTTGTAATGTATTTATGTTGTTTTGCTCAACTGTGATAACTCAATCCAAAGGAAACTGTTTAACACTTAAAAGCCTTATGCTCACAGGAAACATTACAAATGTTCTAAATTTAAGTTTATATACATATTTTGTTGCATAAAAGTATAATAGGGCAATCAATAGAAGACTTTCAAGCATAAAAATAAATTACATAAGGATAAATTTCTACAGGGAAAATTGGATCAGAAATGAAAGTTCGAGAAGTACATTTCCTTACAAAGATGAGTTTCTGTACTTTTTATGGATGATGGTTGAAATCAAATTGCTACATTTGATTCTGTTCGGGTATATGACATTTTAGGATGGAACTGTAACAGTCCTAAAATGTCAATGTTTTCCATATGCAAAAATGTACATCCACGGCAACTCATGCATCTTAGGAAAAAAATTTAGATATAAAATTGTAAGTGTGTAAAGATGTACATGATTTTCAAAACTATATTGAGGACATGTGAGTAGAAATGAAGGAAAAGAAGACCACTGACTTAGGCCAAAGAAAATTTATCACTACGTCCCAAGAGGGGCCCCCTCTTTTCTAAAAGATACGGCCAAGAGAAAGAAAAATGCCTGAAAATATCAGAGTTCGTTTCTTAAAATATTTATTTACTTGGCTAAGCCGGGTCTTCATCGTGGCACACAATTCATTGCAGTGTGTGGATCTTTTAGCCAAGTCTAGAGTTCCTTGCCATCTACACCAACCTCTGGGGTACCCATGTATCTCTAGCTGACATGAGAAGGTGGGTGGGGCTGCCAGCACAGGGTAGGGTGGGAAAGCTAGTAATAACGTTCCTGCCAATTTATCTCCCAGGTCTCTAAGCGTGTCTGAAATCCAAATATTGTGGTTCTTTCAGTTTTACCCCCTCCAGCATCTCCTTTCTATGTGCAAAACTGCTCTGACAGGCTGTGTGGGGCGAGTTTATGTGTTGCCCAAAACTATACCCTTTTTGGGTTATCAGTTTTACTACAAAGTCAATATGACTGTTATCTGATACAGTTGCTACTGGCCACATGCAGCTATTTAAACTTTTTTAAAAATAAACTTTATAATCCACTTCCTTGTCTTTCACACTAGCCACATGTCGTTGACTCAACAGTCACATGTAGTGTGTGGCCACCAGCACAAATACAGAACATTTTCATTGATACAGAAAGTTCTGTTGGAATGTTCCACCACGCCAAACTGTCCTTGGAAGGTATGGGGCATGTGGGGTTCTCCTCTCAGGAAACCTGTTATTCCTCTTCACAGTCTTTCTTATCCTTGGCCCCATACTATGCCAGCCTCACAGTCCTTACGATGTGACACTTGATGTCTGAATTTCAATTGCTTTTGGAGTTAGAGCTCTTTCTCAGGGGGACATCAGGCCCCAGATAAACCACAGAATGCAGTTAAACACAAGCTTTCAGCATCAGGTAGGGAGGATTTGTTTCTCCAGTATAGGCAAGGAGGACAGACTTGTCCCAGCACCACCCGCCTGCACATCCCAGTTCAGATCAATCCAGCAAGACATCAAGGACAGATTTAAAAGGTTCAATAACACCTGACACTAACACAACACTGTTATTCAACTATACCCCAATATGAAACAAAAATTATGGGAATTCCCTGGCAGTCCCGTGGTTAGTACTTGGCACAGTCACTGCCCGGGCCTAGGCTCAATCCCTGGTCAGGGAAATAAGATCTTATAAGTCTCACAGCACAGTCAAAAAAAAAAAAAAGGTAATGTAGTTAAGAAGAATTTAAAAAGGAAAATAGCATAATCTTGCCACACAAATGGAAGATTAGAAGTGAACTGAAAATAAATATCCCATAACTGTAAAAGAATTTCAGGTGGTAAAGTGAACCCAAAATGAATGCATCCCAAGATGCATCTCATGGAATGCTTACATGTATCTTCTTGTAAAGCAGATTTGTACAGTTTAAACTATGTACTCTTGGCAAAAGCAAAATTGAACATAGAAAATATTTTTTCATACTGTATTTCCCAATGCAGATGCCTCATCAGCTATTCACATGTAGAAACTCTGGACAATAGAAAGTATCTTATTAAGATAAGACCTACTTCATTTAGAAAAGATTTGATTTTTTATTGACATCTTGCCTATGATAGAAAAAAATGATTTAAATATATTTGCATTATGTGTATTTTATATATATATGGAAATAAAACTCAAGTGTTTGCCCAAGGCATTTACCTATGCCTGCCACTCTCTCTCTTAAAACTCCTGACCGCACCAGTCTCTTCTCTATGCGACACTGCTGAACACTCCAATTACGCCTCCTCCTCTAACACGTATGGACAGGAATGCTCTCTGCAGCTCTGGGGGAATAAAATAATCAAGCCCTTGGAGGCATACACATTGTGCTATCCATGGCTCCTCACAGACCTTCGTTGTTAGTTCCTGTGTCTCAGCTATGTTCCAAACAGATGTATTTGCCGTGAGCACAGTTACCAAAGGTGAGAGAGATGTCATCCCATTTGTGTGGAGTAAGTTGTACACAGGAGCACACCTGTTAATACTTGAGACCAAACAGGGAACCAGAAGATGGCAGTTTTCAGGACAGGACTAATGCCAAAATAGCTTTAATGGTTATAATACACACACATATATGAAAAGATAGTGTTAGTCACTCTGTTGTGTCCTACTCTTTTCAACCCCTTGGACTGTAGCACTCGAGGCTCCTCTGGCCATGGCAAAGGATTTCCCAGGCAAGAATACTGGAGTGGGTTGTCATTTCCTCCTCCAGGGGATCTTCCCAACCCAAGAATCAAACCCGCATCTCCTGCATTGGCAGGGATGTTCTTTATCAGCTGAGCCACTAGGGAAAAAAAAATTATATATATATAAAATACAATAAGGAGATGATTGTAAATATTGAAAATGAAAGCTCTTAGGTCTGGCTCCTAATTTGTTTCCATGTTTTTATTACATCATCAGTTTGGGGTTAAAATTGAGATATTAGCACAGAGGGATGTAGATGAGAAAAGCTAGGACATATACCAAAAAAGGAAAAAAGAAAGGAGGAGGCAGGTGAGGAGGAGGATAGGGAGGAGAAGAAACACAGAATTTAGAGACCATGCCAAAAGGCAGACAAAGAACAACCTCTACACTAAAAATCTAGCTGCTTCTGACATCTATACACAAAATCCTTACAAGGAGATAAAACAACAACAATAAGAAATGAAAGCATGAAGCCATGATTTCTAAGGACAGTTCTAGCTATAAAAACCAGTGGCCCCTAAAGTTCTTTTCAAAAAGACCTTTATAACTCACATTTCTGTTTCTTTGTTCTTTCTCGCCAGCATATCCTCCAATGTTTCCACACAGTTCTCTTACATAAAGACTCATAAATATTAATATTTGGATTCACACTGATGAAAAATTACATGCCTCCTTCCACCCAGGACATCCTCAAGACCCTCTGTCCATGGAATTCTATAGGCAAGAATATTGGAGTGGGTAGCCTTTCCCTTCTCCAGGGGATCTTCCCAGCTCTGGGATTGAACTCGGGTCTCCTGTATTGCAGGCAGATTCTTTACCATCTGAGCCACCAGGAAAGCTCTCTTACTTGCTCAATCCTGACCTATGCTCCTTTGCCTAAACTACCAAAACTTATCCAACTTCTCCTTGCTTTGATTAAGTGGCATCTAGAACCCCTGAGCAGTAAGGAGCCTCCTCAACTTATACAAAACTCATGCAAGAAATATCAGTACCAGCATGAAATGCAACGTACATCTAAACATTGAGTCACAATCCTTTTATCTATGATTAAATACAAAAAGGCAGAGTTTTTATTTCTTTTCCTTAAAAGCAGTCTTTGAAAGTCTCAATGAATAGAAGCAAGGAAACTAAATATCCCAAATAAAGCTTCCTTACACAAGGGTAAAGAAAGCTTAATTGACAGTCACTAAGTTAAGGATGGGGGCTTCCCAAATGGTGCTAATGGTAAAGAACCCACCTGCCAGTGCAGGAGACATAAGAGACATGGGTTTGATCCCTGGGTCGGGAGGACCCTCTGGAGGAGGGCATGGCAACCCACTCCAGTATTCTTGCCTGGAGAATCCCATGGATGGAGGAATCTGGCAGGTTACAGTCCTTGGGGTCGCAAAAAGTTGGACACGACTGAAGCAACTTGGTGCACACACACACACACACACACACACAGATGCAAGTTAAGGAGCAGAGCTTCCCAGATGGCTCAGTGGTAAAGAATCCGCCTGCCAAGCAGGAGACACAGGTTCGATCCCTGGGTGGGGAAGATCCCCTGGAGAAGGAAATGGCAACCCATTCAAGTATTCTTGCCTGGAAAATGCCATAGACAGAGGAGCCGCGCGGGTCACAGTCCATGGGAATCGCAAAGAGTCAGACACAACTAGCAATACAACAACAACAAATTAAGGACAGAGAAATTGTCAAGCTTCTTAACTCATGTCTAATACCACAAAATTGTGATCTTCCTTCCACACTTTTAGGAGCCTAAGAATGGGATTTGTTTCCTTGTGGACATTGTGCTACAGTCCATGGGGTCACAAAGAGTCGGAAACGACTGGGCAACTGAACAACAACTGCAAAAATGCTAGAAATGATAATCCTTTCAGATAAGAGCCTAAAGTTCCTAACACCTGAACTGCCCCAGTTACCTCACTCTGCTCTCATTCTTCACAGCAGGACCATGAATTCACCATGGAGGCTATACAAATCACTGACTCATTCCAGAGGACTGGAAAAACATCCTGTAAGCAATAAGCCTCACCTTTCTAGTCAATGCATTTTCAGTCTCCGTTACAGACATCTTTCTCTTTGTACTAGTCATTTATCAAAGGAAAGTAAATGAAACGAAGAACTAAGTATCCAAGAAATGTTCCAAATGAGCATTCAAGAAAACAATCAAACATTCCATTTCAAAATGCATTAACATCTAACCTACCACTCATTCACCTCACACCCTACCAAATTAGCAAAAGGAGCCTCAACATGGCCCTAATTCATCAACTAGGCCAGGTGATGTTTGCTGAGTATTCTTCTCAGACAAGTAAAGGTGTATTATAGATCGAAATGGGGCAACTAACTTTCTTTCTCAACTTCAGATAGTTAGTTCAGTCGCTCAGTCATGTCCGACTCTTTGCGACCCCACGAACTGCAGCACGCCAGGCCTCCCTGTCCATCACAAACTCCCGGAATTTACGTTCAGATAAAGGCAAGTAAACATGGATATCAGTCCAGGGCTTACCATAATGGGAGAAGTCGAAAGATGGGAGACCTGGATCCAGTGATACTTGCTGTAGCCTCACTTCACTGATTAGGTCAATCAAGCAGATGGTAGCTCTCACTTAAGACTTAGCCACACAGCCTCTTAATGTCTATTTATCCTTGTGGAGAACATCTGTTTCTGTCTCTTTGGCCAGCATGCTTTCATTGTTAAACTGCCCTCCTCTGCTTGGTAATGTTGGTAAATCATAAGCTTTCTTCTTCCCCAGTGAGGATATGATTGTACCTGAGGGTACAATCCTTGATTCAGGCTGGACCAAGCAGGGATTTTCCTAGAATTCTGCCTGGCGATATCACTCCAGAAAGGGGCTCTCTGCGAATAGGAGCTATTTGAACTATGTAAGCCAACGTTGCCCCCACAAAGAGGCTGCTTTGAGACAGTGCTAACCAAGAGCAGTGCCCAGATAAGACAGGTGTGCCATACGAGCAAAGGGACGCGGCCGCCCCTGAAGCTAAACGCTTGGGTTAAGGGAGCCATAGATCACAGGCCTTGCTTACACCAGCTTAAATTGAGTTTCCATCACTTACACTGAGTGCTATAAAGTAATTTTCATATGCCTTCTCCTACTTTTCTTCCATTTTTAAAAAAGAACCTTGTTTGGGGGATCCTGGCATCTAAGGTCTGATCCCACTCCATCCATTTATCCTTTCTTATCTCCATCTACTGTTTCTTCAATCTTATAACTTCTATCTTCTCTAACTCCAAACCCCCTATTTTACAAGCTTTCTCTTTCAACTTTTGACATAAAATGAGTTTTCCCCCTTTATCAGACTCCAATCACAGAAAGGCACATTTTTTAAAGTGGTTTTAATCATGAGGTGTGAATTGAGCACTCTGCCTTTCACTTAACATTACCTCATAAATGTGTCTACACGGTTAGATGCTCTTCACATCTATTATCTTAATGGCTATATAATGTCTCATGTCAATTTAATCTATGATGATATACTCAACCACTCCTATAATACAGATGTTAAGATAAATTCTTAGTTTATAAATAACACTTCTTTATGTATAATTTTTTTTCTTCTAAATTAATTCCTTAGGGAAAATTCCCAGAAGTCTCATCAAAACTGGATTTGATCAGCTAAATTTTTTTCTAGTAGGTGTAAGGTGGTGTCCCCTTATGGGTTTAGTTTTTACCTGGCTATTAACAATGATTCTTCTATATATATTTGCTTGCTACTTGTATTTTCTCTTATTGTTGTTCATGTGGTTCAGTCTTAACTCATGTCTAACTCTTTACAACCCCAGGGACTGTAGCACACCAGGCTCCCCTATCCTTCACTATCTCCTGGAGTTTGTTCAAACTCATGTCCATTGAGTCAGTGATGATATGCAACCATCTCATCTTCTGTTGTCTCCTTCTCCTTTTGCCTCCAATCTTTCCCAGCATTGGGGTCTTTTCCAATATTTTGGCTCTTCGCATCAGGTGGCCAAAGTATTAGATCTTCAGCTTCAGCATCAGTTCTCTTATGTGAACTCTCTATTCTTATTTTTAGCCAGTTAAATTCCTAAACTGTGGTGATATTCTTAAATATTTGCGTGCATCCTTTTTAAGTACTAAGTAATGCTTTATATAATAATTCTTTAAAAATATTTATTCTATTTGGGATTTTTTTAGTTTTACATTGCTAGATATTTTTTTAACTTTTATCAATTTGTCAATATTTTCCATCAGTCTTTAAAAATCCATCATTCAAGACTATCATCAGAAACCCTACAAATACTAAATGCTGGCAAGGATGTGGAGAAAAGGGTACCCTCCTACAATGTTGGTGGGAATGTAAGTTGGTGCAACCACTGTGGAAATTAATATGGAGGTTTCTTTAAAAAAAATACTAAAACAAGAGCTACCACATGATTCTGCTCCCAAGCATATATCTGGAAAAGACAAAAGCCTAATTCAGAAAGATACATGCACCTCAACGTTCATAGCAGCAGGATCTACAATACCCAAGACATGGAAGCAACCTAAGCATCCATCAACAGGCGAATGGCTAGAAAGATGTGGTATTAACATATATATGTATATGTGTGTATATATGTATATTCCACTTTATCCACTTTACATAAAGTGGATTACTCAGTCACAAAAAGAATGAAATAACACCACTTACAGCAATATGGATAGACCTAGAGATTATCCTACTAAGTGAAGTAAGTCAGGGAAAGACATATTTATATGTGAAATCTAAAAAAAATGGGACAAAGAAGGTTATTTACAGAACAGAAACAGACTCACAAACATAGAAAACAAACTTATGGCTATCAAAGGTGAAAGAGAGGGAGAAGAGTGATGAATGAGGAGTATGGGATTAACAGAGACACACTACTGTATATTAAATAGATAAGCAACCAGGGTTTACTAAGTAACACAGGAAGCAATATTGAATTTCTTGTAATAACCTGTAATGGAAAATAATCTGAAATATGTATATATAAAACTGAATTATTTTGCTGTATACCTAAAACTAACACAATATTGTAAACCAACTTAAAAAAACCAATTATTGAAAAATCAAGCCTTAGTTTCATCCTTATATCAGAATTCTCTACTAAAACCAGACAATAGGAGTCAAACAGTATGACTTCCATGAAGGGCAATTTGGTTATATGCATTATATATGTACACAAATATGCTTTTAAAAAGCATATATCATGTGGCTCAAAAACTGTATTTCTAAGGAATTTACCCTCAGAAAATAACTAAAAATTGTTACAAGCATGTTAATCATAGTGCTGCTTATAATACTAACATATTTGAATATGAATACCAATCAATAGGGATGGCTAAAGTAACTTACAGTGTACACATGATGGATTTATGATATAGATTGATGTATACTGACATAAAGATATTCATTACATAGTATTAAATTTTAAAAAGTAACCCAAAATGTGCATACTGTGATACTTATTAAGCACCCACACACACACTTAAAAAAAAAAGCTCTGCAATAAATTCACCTAATATTTAGCAATCATTACTTTTGCTTATGTATAGAATAACTGAAATTAATACCTTTCCCTTCTTTTATACTATATGTTTGTCTGGCTTCTTTTTGTGTTTTATACAATTCATGAGGTTCTCATGGCAAGTATACTGGGGTGGTTTACTATTTTCTCCTCCTGCAGCCATAAAATCTGAAGACAATTGCTTCTTGGCAGGAAAACTATGACAAACCTAGACAGTGTGTTGAAAAGCAGAGACATTACTCTGCCAACGAAGGTCTATATAGTCAAGACTATGGTCTTTGCAGTGGTCACACTGTGGTCAGTTGTGAGAGCTGAAAGGTAAAGAAGGCAGAGCACCAAAGAACTGATGTCTTCAAACTGTGGTGCTGGAGAAGACTCCTAAGAGTGCCTTGGCCAGCAAGAAGATCAAACCAGTCAATCTTAAGGGAAATCAACCCGGATTACTCATTCAAAGGACTGATGATGAAGCTGAAGCTCCAGTAATTTGGTCACCTGAAGCGAACAGACAACTCGTTGGAAAAGTCCCTGATGCTGGAAAAGACTGAAGGCAGATGGAGAAGAGGATGCCAGAGAATGAGATGGCTGAATGGCATCATTGATGCAATGGACATGAACTTGGACAAACTTAAGGAGATGGTGTCAGGGAAGCCTGACATGCTGCAGTCCATGGGGTCACAGAGTTGGACACAATTGGGTGACGAAACAACAACTGGCTTCTTTTCTTTAGAACAAACTAATAGTACTTTTAGTATAATTAATATTATATTAAAACATATTAATGGCCATTCTCGTTTAGAAAAACCAAAAAACAAAGTTATCATTCTCAAAAGTTAAGATAATATTCTGAGGTCTGTGGTTTGGTTTTTTATAAAATACTATTATGTATTCTCTTTATGTTCTTCCTAGCTCAATATTTTATTTATAGTACAAAAAAACAGAATTCTTAGTTCAAGATACAAGCTTACTTATTAACTATTCTTGACCCTAATAAGTTCGAATAAAAACATCTTACAGGAGTACACATGCCTTGATGCTCACAGAATTTCTTTTACTATGCTTTATATTTATCTCCTGCCTGTTATTATTAAAGTTCTTCTTCCAAATCATCAGTGAAACAGAGTAAGAAATACAAAAAGGTGCCTTATCTTCAACAGCTTAATTCATTCTACTAAAGAAATATGAGTTTCTCTCCTTTTTGTAAGCACTTGAGTTATCTTATTCCCATAAAATCTCCCTCTCCTCAATCAAACTATTAAGAATCTTTTCTAGCAGTTCATATTTTTCCAGAGGTCCTACAATTTTTTAAAGTATCTTATCACAGATAATTTTTTTTAAATGATATATTTTAAACATAGGAATGATAAGTCTGATAAAATTCTAAAAGCAAACAAAAGCTAGTAAGTTCTATCGTCCAGCACAGGAAAAAAATTATACTCTTCAAATCCTAGGGTAGGATAAATAAAATAAGGTTTCCATTCAAAAAACTTTAATACAGTAAAATGTACTTTGTGTATGTTTGTGTGTGCCCATGTGTGGACTCAGTTGTGTCCATCTCTTTGCAACCCCATGGACTGTAGCCCACCAGGCTCCTCCATCCATGGGATTCTCCAAGCAAGAATACTGGAGTGGGTTGCCATTTCCTACTCCAGGAGAACTTTCCGACCCAGGGATTGAACCCACGTCTCTTGCATCTCCTGCATTAGCAGGTGGATTCTTTACCACTGTGCCATCTGGGAAGCCCCTTAAATGTACTTTATTTATCTTACTACTATCTGGAACATAATTTAATCTTCACAAGTTGTGAAGTAGAAATAAGAAATGATGACTAGAGAAGGAGAAAGATTCCACCACTACCTCAGGGAGAATCATTATAAGCATCAATACTAAAGGAGTGGATTAATGCCTATTAATAGGAAGTTTCACTGCACATAATCCAAGATGTACCCATTTTTGCTGACCTAATAATGGACATAACAGTACCAACTTACTGTTTGGAGTACATCGGTACACTGATCTTTTTTTCCAGCAATGATGACCAGTTACATGGAGCCACTCACACCTCTCCAACGCTCTACAAAGCAACTACATCTGGACTCTGACGAAGATGAGAAAGGGAGAACCGTGGCAGAGGATGGTGCCATGGTTTCTCACTTCCAACAGCACAACAATCAGCTTCTAGTAACAGAGTCAGAATTCAAGAGCAAATGGTTTCCATTTCAAAGGGTCCCAACTGGTCTACAGAATGTAATTCACAAGCTTTATTCCAAGCCCTCTGTGATCTGGAGTTTAAAAATCCCTCTACAGTGTTTTATCCCATCATTTTTCACGCTTTACTCAACCTGGACTGTCTTTTCCATTTGTGCTTTTATTTACGCTGATCCTCTATCTAAAGGGCCCTTCTCTCATCTCTTCCAATTCTAAACTGACCCATATTTTCAGGCCAAGATGAAAAGTGATGTCTGCCAAGAATAACAGTATTCTCAATACTGTATGCCTGAAACTAACACAACACTGTAAACCAACCATACTCCTTAAAAATCGCCAACTTGAAGATGAAATAAGTAGCCCAAGGCTGAACAACAGTCAAGAGCCCAGACTCAAGTTAGGAAGTCTGGATTTAAAGCTCACACCCTTAACTATGCGCTGCACACGACAATGACGCTGATCCCAAAGTGTTTTCAACTGAGTTCATTATCTGACTGTAGGATATCAGTTAGAATGCTTTTAGCCACAGTAACATAAAATCCTACTTACATTGGCTTAAACAATGAGGGAATTTCTTAACTCATGTAACAATTCCCCAGGAAGATCAGTTCCTATGCTGCTTAACTCAGCAGATCAACAGCCAAACTCTTCAAGAAACCAAACTCTTTCCATCCTTTCCCTCCATGCATGTGCTGGATAGGTAGTCTAATGGCTGCAAGGATTAGGAGGAGCTAGTTGGAGGAGCTCCAAGGATCACATCTCCACATGCCAATGTTCAGAGACTAAGTTTTAGAATTTCCCATTAACATGGGAGAAAATATTTGCAAATGATATGACCCATAAGGGGCTAATATTCAAAACATATAAACAGCTCAAACAACTCAACATCAAAAAAAAAAAAAACTGGATTTAAAAACGGGCGAAAGACCTGAACAGACATTTTACCAATGAGGTAGACAGATGGCTAATAGGCACATTAGAAGATGCTCAACATCACTAATTATTAGAGAAATACAAATCAAAACCACAATTAGCTATCACCTAATTAACTAGGTATCATCTAGCTAACACCTGTCAGATCATCAAAAAGTCGACAACTAAATATTGGCAAGGAAATGGAGAAAAGGGAACCCTTCTACACTGTTGGTGGGCATGTAAACTGGTGCAGCCACTGTGGAAAACAGTATGGAGGTTCATCAAAAAAGTAAAAATAGAACTACCATATGATCCAGGAATCCCACTCCTGGGAATACATTAAAGAAAAAAGAAAGCACTAATTCAAAAAGATACATGTTTAGAGTAGCATTATTTTTATAATAGCCAATATATGGGAAAGGTCAGTTTTCATTCCATTTCATTTCCAATAACAAAGAAAGGCAATGGCAAAAAATGATCAAACTACCACACAATTGCACTCATCTCACATACTAGCAAAGTAATGCTCAAAATTCTCCAAGCCAGGCCTCAACAGTACATGAACTTCCAGATGTTCAAGCAGGATTTAGAAAAGGCAGAGGAACCAGAGATCAAATTGCTAACATCTGTTGGATCATCAAAAAAGCAAGAGAGTTCCAGAAAAACATCTACTCTGCTTTATTGACTACGCCAGAGCCTTTCACTGTGTGGATCACCACAAACTGTGGAAAATTCTTCAAGAGATGGGAATACCAGACCACCTGACCTGCCTCCTGAGAAATCTGCATGCAGGTCAAGAAGCAATAATTAGAACCGGACATGGAACAACAGACTGGTTCAAATCGGGAAAGGAGTACGTCAAGGCTGTATATTGTCACCCTGCTTATTTAACTTGTATGCAGAGTACATCATGCGAAATTCTGGGCTGGATGAAGCACAAGCTGGAATCAAGATTGCCAGGAGAAATATCAATAACCTCAGATATGCAGACGACACCATACCTAAGGCAGAAAGCAAAGAAGAACTAAAGAGCCTCTTGATGAAAGTGAAAGAGGAGAGTGTAAAAGTTGACTTAAAGCTCAACATTCAGAAAACTAAGATCATGGCATCCGGTCTCATCACTTCATGGCAAATAGATGGGGAAACAATGGAAACAGTAACGGACTTTATTTTTCTGGGCTCCAAAATCAGCAGATGGTGATTGCAGCCATGAAATTAAAAGATACTTGCTCCTTGGAAGGAAAGCTATGATCAACCTAGAGAGCATGTTAAAAAGCAGAGACATTAATTTGTCAATAAAGGCCCATCTAGTCAAGGCTATGGTTTTTCCAGTAATCATGTGTGGATGTGAGAGTTGGTCTATAAAGAAAGCTGAGCACTGAAGAATTGATGCTTTTGAACTGTGGTGTTGGAGAAGACTCTTGAGAGTCCCTTGGTCTGCATGGAGATCCAACCAGTTCATTCTAAAGGAAATCAGTCCTGAATATTCATTGGAAGGACTGATGCTGAAGCTGAAACTCCAATACTGTGGCCACCTGATGAGAAGAACTGACGCACTAGAAAAGACCCTGATGCTGGGAAAGATTGAAGGCAGGAGGAGAAGGGGACGACAGAGGATGAGATGGTTGGATGGCATCACTGACTCGATGGACATGAGTCTGAGTAAGCTCCAGGAGTTGGTGATGAACAGGGAGGCCTAGCATGCTGCAGTCAATAGGGTCACAAAGAGTCAGACATGACTGAGTGACTGAACTGAACTGAATATATGGAAGCAACACAAATGTCCATCAACAGATGAATGCATAAAGAAGATGTAAACATATATACAATGGAATATTACTCAGCTGTAAAAAGAGTAGAATTCTCCCATTTGCAACAACATGGATGGACCTAGAAAGTATTATGCTTAGCGAAATAAATCAGATGGAGAAAGACCAATACTGTACATTATCACCGATATGTGTAATCTTAAAAATCTAAAAAAACTTAAAAAGTCCCATAGACACAGAAAACAAACTAGGGGATACTAGTGGGAAGGAAGGGGTAGGGGCAAGATAGGGGTATGGGGTTAAGTGATATAAACCACTATGTATAAAATAGATAAGCAACAAGGATATAGGGTACAGCACAGGGAAATATAGCCATTATTTTGCAATTACTTTAAATGGGGTATAAGCAATAAAAATATTGAGACTTCCCTGGTGATCTAGTGGTTAAGAGTAAGACTCTACAATTCCAATGCAGGTGGCACAGTTTCGATCCCTGGTTGGAAAACTAAGATCCCACATGCTGCTTGGCACAGTCAAAAAAATATTATATATATATACATATATATATAATCACTATGTTCAGTTCAGTGGATCAGTCGTGCCAGACGCTTCGAGATACCAGGCCTCCCTGTCCATCACCAACTCCCGGAGTCTACTCAAACTCATCTCCACTGAGTTGGTGATGCCACCCAACCATCTCATCCTCTGTCGTCCCCTTCTCCTCCTGCCCTCAATCTTTCCCAGCATCAGGGTCTTTTCAAATGAGTCAGCTTTTTGCATCAGGTGGCCAAAGTATTAGAGTTCCAGCTTCAACATCAATCCTTCCAATGAACACTTTGGACTGATCTCCTTTAGGAGGGACTGGACTCCTTGCAGTCCACAGGACTCTCAAGAGTCTTCTCCAATACCACAACTAATATAAAATCAACTATACTTCAATTTATCAATCAATAAAATTTAAAAAGCCAAACCTCCTCCAGAAAAAAAAAAGAAATTTAAATTAATAATTATAAAATAAAATGTCTCATTAATAAAGAATTCTTCTTTCTCCTGAGGTTTCCTTTTTGGGAGTAACTCCAGGGCTTTCTTATCCCTGGGAAAATGGCATGATTTGTCTGACTAGTAAATTTAACAGAGTAACTGGGCACGCTTAACTCTGTTTTGTCTTCCTTCCTCTTCCAGGAAGCAAACTTTTCAACCGAGAGCATAAGTTTTCCTCTGCTTCTTGAAGCAATCATTCACACTTAAGCAGACCTTCTACATGAGAAAGCCACCTCAGCAAAGCTTTGTCTGAGTGCCTAGTCGGCTGGATTGTGGGGGTTCAGAATCAGAAAGCCAATTTGACTCAGAAATGAAAGCTATGCCCTCTGTCTCCTATTGCTGACGGTCCTTCAGCTCTGCCATCTCTCACCTCCTCTGCTTCCTCCATCAGTAACTCTTCCTGCCTGTTCACTCAATGCCAGCCCCTGTATGCCAGCTACTCTATGTATGTACTACTCTACTTTTCCAGGTACCATACTGTAAGATTTAAAACAACTTAAAAAGGATTTAAAAAACAAAATATTTTTTCTTTAAAAAGAGAGAGAGAATTAAAATTATACTCTCCACCTTCATTTCATTGATTAAAAAACTTCTATGGTGGTATTTTTACTTCTATATTCATTCTTTGTTTCAGAACTGGAGGGGAAAAGGAACTCTTTAGGGTTCTTTCAAGCACCCAAGACTTCCCTGAACATCTCACTAGCCACAACTATGTCTTAAATTCATTCTTAAGCCAATCCTGGCAAGGAAATATAAATTTCTTAACTAGCTTGCAACTAGCATTTACACAAGTGGGGAAGGGGTGGGAAATGGAAAAAAAAAAAATAGGACTTTAACAGCAGGGTAAAGGAGAACCCAGGGTCTGTAACTCATATCTTTTAGTACTTGGAAATTAATCGATAAATATCTGCAATCCAGGTAGATCACTACTACTACATATGCATGCTTAGTTGCTCAGTCATATCTCACTCTTTGTGATCCCCATGGACTAAAACCCTCCAGGCTCCTCTGTCCATGGAATTCTCCAGGCAAGAATATTGGAGTGGGCAGCTCCCTTCTTCAGGGAATCTTTCCAAGCCAGGGATCAAACCCTGGTCTCCTGCATTGCAGGCGGCCATCTGAGCTATCAGGAAGCCTTACAACCATTACCACACATACCAACGGTAAATATGAGAGGGAGAGGGTTCTTCCATGCCACTGATTTCAGGTTAGAGTATCTTGTTTCTCTTCTCTCATCTTTTAGATCAAGTTTCCTCTGGACTAGAGGGAAATAAGTACAGTAAGAGCACAAAGTAAGTATCTCTGTTAATAATTCTTTCCTGCTCATGATTATAAAACCATTTCAAGAATGTAAGGTTCAAGGAACTATGAAATCTGCTCTCCCGTGTAGACACCCTCCCTCCTCTTCCCAGCCCCTCCCACACCCATCCAATTTCCCTTTGGAAGAAAGGAATAACATAAATTTAATAAATAACCAATCTTGGGAGCTGTCAGGAAAGAACTCACAGGTCATGGCCCAAACTCAAGCGTCTTCTGGGTACTAACAATAAACTGTTTCTTACTAGGAAAGCTTTTCCCTTTCCTTCTTCCTTTCATTTAGTTTATAAACTCTGGGAAACTAAGAAATCATGGCTAAAAATAATTTAGCGGGCATACCAGTGGCTATGGACTTATTTTACATAAAACTGCTCAGATTTTTTAAAACTGTTTTATGCTGACTTTATATGTAAGTGTCCCTTCCTATCACAGAAGCAGAATGCCATCCATATGCGACTTTCAAAGTCAAATTTTCTTTAGACATTTGCCACTCATACTCCAAGAAAACATAAGCTTGCTTAACTCATAATTATCATTTGATATTTATATGTTATCTTTTCCTGTGCTAGGCAGACAGCTTTAAAAATAACAATAATGAGATAACACCATAAGGTGTTATAAATGAGTGACAGTCCTTTTCTAGGGTACCTATACATATGCATACCTATTTTGTACTATGTATAAAATAAACATGTACATGTATATATTTTGTATTTATAAACAGACAAATGTAGAAAAAAAGAAAATGAGGTACTAGGCAATTGTAGTAAAAATGACACAAACTTAAAAAAAAGTGTGGGAAATGTATGATCTGAGCAGAAAATTGAGATATACGATCATGCTACCACATTCTGAACAAATTAATATGGCTTCCAAGCTCAGCTGCATCTTCGAAATTCAAAAGCATAAGAAATGTGTTTGTTAACTTAAAACATCTGTTCCTACCACAAGAATATGAATAAGAATCGAAATGCATATGGATTATTCATCAATAAAAGCACAAAATCTTTTGTATTATTTCTCTCACAATTATTCTCAGAAGATATGAATCTCCACATCTAATTATGGTGGACAATTTATAAAAACCCAGCAAAGGAAAAAATGAGGGACTTCCCAGGGGGTCCAGTGGTTAAAACTCCAAGATTCCAATGAAGGTACCTTGGGTTCAAACCTACCAGCCATGTAGTGTGGCCAAATTTTTAAAAAAGAAGAAGAATAGAATAAAAAGAATCATCTGAGGCACCTAGATCCCAGTTCTCAACCCCTGGTACCCAAGGGTATAAAATGGGTCCTTTTGAAGGAATGCAGGAAGAAACCCATCATTGTTGGCTCTGGGATCAGGAAATTTTCTCACCCCTACAAGGGCTTCCTTAAGGCAGAAACACACAGCTCTAATCTTCAATTCACACAAGTCAAAACCCAAGTTAGAAAGGCTTTTTGAAGTCATCTAGACCAAGCCAGTTAGAACTGGACATGGAACAACAGACTGGTTCCAAATCGGGAAAGGAGTATGTCGAGGCGGTATATTGCCATCCTGCTTATTTAACTTATATGCAGAGTACATCATGAGAAATGCTGGGCTGGACTAAGCACAATCTGGAATCAAGATGGCCAGGAGAAATATCAACGACCTCAGATATGCAGACGACACCACCCTTATGGCAGAAAGTGAAGAAGAACTAAAGAGCCTCTTGATGAAAGTGAAAGAGGAGAAGGAAAAGTTGGCTTGGCTTAAAACTCAGCATTCAGAAAACTAAAATCATGGCATCTGGTTCCATCATTTCATGGCAAATAGATGGGAAAACAATGGAAACAGTAACAGACTCTATTTTGGGGGGCTCCAAAATCACTGCAGATGGTGACTGCAGCCATGAAATTAAAAGACACTTACTCCTTGGAAGAAAAGCTATGATCAACCTAGACAGCATGTTGAAAAGCCCTTTCCCAACAAAGGGCCGTAAAGTCAAAGCTATGGCTTTTCCAGCAGTCACGGATGAATGTGAGAGTTGAACTATAAACAAAGCTGAGCGTCAAAGAATTGACGCTTTTGAACTGTGGTGTTGGAGAAGATGCTTGAGAGTCTCTTGGACTGAAAAGAGATCCAACCAGTCCATCCTAAAGGAAATCAGTCCTGAATATTCATTGGAAGGACTAATGTTGAAGCTGAAACTCCAATACTTTGGCCTCCTGATGCAAAGAATGGACTCATTAGAAAGACCCTGACACTGGGAAAGATTGAAGGCAGGAGGAGAAGGGGACAGTAGAGGATGAGATGGTTGGATGGCATCACCGACTCAATGGACATGAGTTTGAGCAAGCTCGGGGAGTTGGTGATGGACAGGGAAGCCTGGCGTGCTGCAGTCCATGGGGTCACAACTGAGCAACTAAGCAATTGAACTGACACCAAAGCACCACTATCTCATTTATGACACAGGCTATCCAGTCTCCACTTGAGTACCTCTAATTAAAGGACTCTCATTATTTTTCAAATTTTATTTCAGCACTCAGCACAGTAATGACATGCTGTTAATTTTCTGTTAAAAAAAATTAAGCTTTTACCCCAGAATAATTACAGATTTACTAAGTTTTGAGGGGGTGGGGGCAGAGTACTTAATAGAGAAAGCTTCCACTTGAGCATGTTGATGAATACCAGCACAAACATAAGTCTAAGCCATTTTCATTTCTATGGTCAACCTCTTTTGTGTTACACTTCCAAATAAAAGAAAATTGTGCTACATCAATTTTTTAAAAGGACACTAGCAGTGAAGAACTCTACTTGTCTTCTTTAACCCTCCTTAACCCTGATCAACAAGGCTTACAGACCAGACCAGAAGTTCTCGATTTTTTTCACTACCATATACAGTGGATATACTGTATCCACCATATACTCCCACAAATACATCAGACATTGACAAAACACCAAAAATATTTTGTAAAATCTATAATAAAGGAAATTATAACCACAATGAAATAGGACCTCAAACCTGTTACACTGTCTATGATAAAAAAACAAAAGATAACAAGTTTTGGAAAGGACATAGAGAAAAGGGAACTCTTACACACTGTTGGTAAGAATATAAATTGGTGTAACCATTAAGGAAAATAGTATGGAGGGACTTCAAAAAAAATGAAAATAGAACTACTTTATGATATAATGATCCCAGTTCTGGATTTTTATCCAAAAAATGAAATCAGGATCTTAAAGAAATCTGCATTCCCATATTCTTCCCAGCATTATTCCCAATAACCAATCCAAATACCTATCAACAAAAGAATGGATAAAGAAAATATAATATAGATAATGGAATATTGCTAAGTTGCTTCAGTCGGGTCCAACTCTGTGCAACCCTATGGACTGTAGCCCGCCAGGCTCCTCTGTCCATGGGATTCTCCAGGCAAGAATACTGGAGTGGGTTGCCATCCAATATTATTCAGCCTTAAAAAAGAATGAAATCCTCCTTTCACAAAAACGCAAGTGAACCTGAAGGACACACGCTAAGTCAAATAAACCAGATGCAGAGAGACAAATATGGCATGATCTCACTTATGGGTGGAATCTAAAATAGTTACACTCAGAGTAGAGAGTAGAAGGTTAGTAGCGGGAGGGAGGAAGAGAAAAAGGGAAGAGGTTAGTCAAGGGGTACAAGGTTTCACTTGGGCTTCCCAGGTGGCGCCAGTGGTAAAGAAGCTGCTTGGCAATGCAGGAGAAATAAGAGATGCGGGTTCAGTCCCTGGGTTGGAAAGAACCCCTGGAGAAGGGCATGGCAACCCACTTCAGAATTCTTGCCTGGAGAATGCCATGGACAGAGGAGCCCATGGGGTCACAAAGAGTCAGACACGACTGAAGTGACTCAGCACACATGCACGCACATGATTTCACTTACTCAAGATGAGAAATGTGCACCAATGTGATTATAATTAACAATACGAAATTATATACTTGAAAGTTGATAAGAGGGTAGATCTGAAGTGCTCTCACTATAGAAGGAAGGAAGAAAGGGAGGGAAGACGGAAGGGAGGAAGGAAAGGGTGACTAAGCTGATATGTTTATTACCTTGATTGTGGTGATTACTTCACACTGCATACACATATCAGATAGTCCAGTTGTACATGTTAAATATATATAATTTTTATTTATCAATTATACCTCATAGAGCTAGAAAAAATTACCAGAATATGTAGGACTGACTGCAGATGAAGGCTCTGATGTAACACCACTCCTTTTTCTTTTATTCAAGAAAATATATCAAGCCATATGGCGAGAGCAGTGCTGTAATAACGATACACATATTTATACATTTATAAAACAATGATGTAAACAAACAAATAACAATCTCAGGTGCTCTAACAAGTTTTTGTGACCTTTCTCAAACTAATAACAACACAACAGCGAGCCTTCACCCAGGGTGAGAACCATCAATGAGACTAAAATTCAGGCTGAAGTACTATAAGTTAAGAATTTTAAAGTTCTAACACTGCACAGTCCAATACAGTAGTCACAAACCACATGTGGTCATTTGAATTTCAGTTAACATTAAGCAAAATTTAAAATCCCATGCTTCAGTGTCACTAGCCACACTTCAAGCGCTCAATAGCCACATGTGGTTTGTGGCCACCATGCTGGAGGGTGCAGCTCTGGGACATTCCCATCAGCACAGAGTGTTCTATTGGATGGCACTGTGCTAAGGAATCTTGGATAGGATCTCATCTAATGCTCTCATTTTACAGATTTAGAAACTGAGACCTCATTTCATTCAGGTGACTTAATACTACACAGCCAGTAATACAGAGCCAGGACCCGAACTAAGACACTCTGGCTTCTATCACACAATCATTTCCACTCCAACATCTTCGTGTCACCTAGGTGATGTGAGCATCCGTTCTTGCCAAGCACAGTTCTGGTTCTTTCATAAGTATGCTCTCAGGTAATCCTCACACCAGCCCCATGAGGAATATTATTATATAGTATATGAAATTAAGACTCAGCCGTTTAAAGTATCAGATCTGAGACCAGACTGCAAAAAGTAGCAGAACCAAGATTTAAACTCCAAAGCCTGGACCCAGTCACTGTGTTATACTATGCATTAATACCATAAATACTCCACAACTTTCATTATTCTTGAAAACTTTTTCCTCCTTTAAATGTGCTAAAAGTTAATGCCTCATGATTCATTTTGCCAGCATTTGTGAGGAAAAGTATTCCAAGGAAGAAAATCCCAACACTCAACACTGTTGATCTGAGGAAGAGTAGCTATGTCCACCTTTGCCAAGTGTAAACTGCTTCACAGCAACAATAAGAGTAGCTAACCTTTGTCAACTTAAAAAATAGTCACAACCTAAAAGTTGAGAGTTATGTTTTATTCAGGGGGAACTTTCAGGACCTTGAGCCCAGGAGACAGCACCTCAAGTGACCCTGAGAAAATTGCTCCAAGGAGCGGAATGGAGGAGTCAGGTTATATAGATGTTTGCAACAAAGAACAGCTAGTATGAACATCAAAAGTATTTCTGAGAATTAAAGAAAACCATGTATCTCAAGTTAAGGAAATTAGTGCTTTTCTATGTTTGGAAATATGCAAGAGTCTGGGCACTGAAATCATTCTTTGCATTTGCATCTCAGCTATCTGGGGCTAGTATCTTGTATTCTTCCTCAGTGCTCACCATAAGGAGTGGTTGCAGCCTAATTACTGCCATTTCTCACTTTTATTGTGGGCTTCCTTGGTGACCCCAAGGTGAAAAATCTGCTTGCCAATGTAGAAGACATGGGTTCGATCCCTGGGTCAGGTAGATCCCTTGGAGAAGGATATGGCAACCCATTCCAGTATTCTTGCCTGGAGAATCTCATGGATAGAGAAGCCTGGCAGGCTACAGTCTAGGGGATCACAAAGAGTTAGACACGACTGAGCAACTACACAACATAAACTTTATCACTGGTCACAAGCACTGGGCTAAGTGCTTCATGCTGACCTCCCTTAACCTTTGCAACAATCCTGTGCAGTGAATCGCTTGTCTCCATTTTACAGATATAAAAACTGGAGAGTCCAACCATCCACCCTCAGGAAGAATCTATGAAGGAGATGTTTGATTGTGGTGATGCCAAAGGAAAGTGAAATTCTTTTTACTCAGTAGCAAATGGAAAAGACCAAGAGATAGGTGAAAACTTTGAAATAAAATCTATTGCCCTCCTCACATACGATGCCCTGCCACAGGTAAACATATGAAGTAGGGAGTTTCCCTCTGACAGATTCCTGATTTAATCCAGTCACACTCTCTCTCCCACTGCAGCTGACTTTGAAGAAAGTCCTGACAGTCCAGGAGTGCAGGGATACTGTGGGGTAAGAAAAAACCCCAAAATAGACTATGTACTGTTTCTAAAGGTAGAGGACCTTCTTGAGTATTTTCTAACCTGAGGAATGGAAAGAAGAGAAAGGAAGGAAGACAGTCGTAAAACGAAAAGAGACAGCTGAGGTCAGTACATTACTAAGAAATGGCTACATGGGGCTTAGAACTAAGTCAGTGCAGTGTCCCTTTGAGTCCACAAAGCTGTTAAAAGTTGGGAAACACCACACATTATCCCACCAAAAGTTGGGATTTGTGTGGTTACACATATATAATATAGCACATACTATACATTAAGATGGAATGATATACCCGCCTTGCTTCAGGTGGTGAATTTAGCACAACTGGGCTTCCCTGGTGGTTCAGACGGTAAAAAAAAATCTGCCTGCAATGCGGGAGACCCAGGTTCAATTCTTGGGTCAGGAAGATTCCCTGGAGAAGGGAATGGCTACCCACTCCAGTATTCTTGCCTAGAGAATTCCATGGACAGAGAAGCCTAGAGGGCTACAACCCATGGGGTCGCAAGAGTCAGACACGACTGAGCGTCTTTCACTCATTCATTCAGTGTGGGAGAGCCCCCGCTAATTGGGAAGGGGTTAGCCAGGGACAGCTGGCTTTTGCAGGAGGTCAGGCCAGAGACTGGCAGAGACAACTGCATGACAGGTGCAGCAGGGAGCGGCTGGGCACATCGGGCTGAAAGTAAAATAAGCCAGTTGTGCTTAGAGACAACAAGCAGACTGGCCTGGCCTGGCTGCAAGAAACAGCATGCTCAGTGAAATGGCTCTAGAATCAGACCTGGGTTGGAACGTGCTCTCCTTCTAGCACTGACTAGCTATGTGTGATTTGGAACAAGTGACTTAAGACTTTCTGAGACTCAGGTTCCTCATCTGTAAAGGCAATGCCTGTTTCCTGGGATTGTTGAAAGTGTGAAATACATAGCAGGTGCTGATTAACTCTCTTTCCTCTCCTTCTTCTTAGTTCATAAAGAGGAATTTTGTCATTGCAGAAAATTACATGCCAAGTACCACATCTGGGTGTCTTCCCCACATTATCTTCTTTACAAAATCATTCAGGAAAGGTCTATATATCCCCATTTCATACAGGAGGCAATGGAGATTCAGGAAGCTTATGTAACTCGGTCACAGAGCTGGTTTGTAGCCGACAAGGCAGAATCAATGCAAGGTCTGTCAGCAAAAACTCTAATTTGAAAAGGTATGTGTACCCCACTGTTCATAGCAGCACTGTTTACCATAGCCAAGATGTGGAACCAACCTAAATGTCCATCAACAAATGAATAAAGAAGATGTAGCATGTATATACAATGGGACATTATGCAGCCATAAAAAAAGAATGAAATAATAACATTTGCAGCAACATGAAAGGACCTAGAGATGATCACACTAAGTGAAGTCAGAGAAAGACAAATATCATATGATATCACTTATATGTGGAATCTAAAGAAAATGAAACAAATCAACTTATTTACAAAACAGAAATAGAGAGACTTCCCTGGTGGTCCAGTGGTTAAGAATCCACCTGCCAATGCAGGGGACACAGGTTCAATCTTTGTTCCAGGAAGATTCCACATGCCACCAGGCAACTAACCCCACATGCCACAACCACTGAGTCTGAGCAGTCTAGAGTCCATGCGCCAAAACGTGAAGCCACCACAATGAGAAGCCCATGCACCGCAGCTAGAGAGTAGCCCTCCTCATCCCAACGAGAGAAAGCCCATGTGCAGCAACAAAGACTCAGCGCAACCAATAAACGAAACTGAAATAGACGTGAAGACACAGGAAAGAAATTCATGGTTCCCAAAGTGGAGGAGGGATAAACTAGTAGTTTGGGATTACCATACACACAATACTATATGTGAAATAGATAAACAACAAGGACCTCCTATATCGCACGGGTAAGTATAGAAATATCTTGCAATAATCTAAAATGGAAAAGTATCTGAAAAAGATATATATACATACACACAGACACATAACTGAATCACTTTGCTGTATATCTGAAACTAACACAACATTGTAAACTGTACTTAGATTTAAAATCACTTTTTTAAGGTCTGTCAGACTATAAGCGTCATGAATATTCTACTCTATATGCCGCTTCCAAGGCAACTAATGATGAGATAGAAACCGTACCAGGGGAAGGAATACTCACAAGACAGGCTGAGAGTTAGCAACCAGCAGCTAGTGCTTGGATCCATGTCCTCATTTGCTTGGTATGTTTCATGGAATTCTAAGTAAAGCTGGTGCTTTGCCATTTTCAACCAGACCACTTTCCATTTCTGGTTACTTACCGGCAATGAGGGAGACCTGGGTTCGATCTCTGGGTTGGGAAGATCCCCTGGAGAAGGGCATGGCAACCCATTCCAGTATTCTTGCCTGGAGAATCCCCAGAGACAGAAGAGCCTGGCAGGTTACAGTCCATGGGGTCACAAAGAGTCAGACACGACTGAGCAACTAAGCCTAGCACCTGAGAAATGAGCTTCCCTGGGGTCTCAGACAGTGAAGAGTCTGCCTGTAATGCTGGAGACCAGGGTTCAATCCCTGAGTTGGGAAGATCCCCTGGATAAAGGAATGGCAACCCACTCCAGTATTTCTGCCTGGAGAATTCCACGCAGAGGAGACTTGGGGTTACCATCTATGGGGTCACAGAGTCGGACACGACTGAGCAACTAACACACAACACACACCTGAGAAATAAAAGAAGTGCAAGAACTTCACACCCCTGCCCCAGCTCCCCCAACTATGAATGGAGAGTCTGGACTACCTGATCTCTGAAGTCCCTCCCAGCTCTAAAAGGCACACAGGTAGAATTCACAGGGTTTAGGACTGTGACACCATACCACCATCCTCACAGCCAGCTCCCAAATGCCATGCCTCTTACCACAGAAATCCTCTCACCCAAGGAATTGCTTCATCAGAGAATCCTAAACAGTATATAAAAGTTCTCAAAGTCTGGATTTTAAATTAAAAATACATAAATGCATATTCACTCAATTTCACTGATGCAGGTGCAGTGCTTTTCTTCAAGACCAGCCTGTGTGGTAAGACAGCAGCAATGAATTAAGCAGACAATTGGCTACGGCCACAAGGCACCAACCTCCCTGCCATCCTGAAGTTCCTTAAAATGGAAAAGGGACTCCACGTGGTTGCAAATAAACGCAAATGCAGCATCTCTCTGGACTTTTGTGCTTTCCCCCCAATCTTTTAAAATTGTTTCTCTCACCCTTAATTTGACAGCAAGTTTTCAGCAACTCACCTCTTAAAGTATTCAACTATACGGTTTCCCTAGAAACAAACGCTGTTTCTTTTCATATTCCCACCTCAGCAGTTTAATTAAACTGTAAGTCAGGTTCGTCATTCCTCTGCTCTTACCTCCTCCAGTGGCTCACCCACTGATTGAAGGGATGAGCTAAGGTCCATGCAAGGACCCACTGCGCTGTCACCGCCCGCCTCTCTGACCTCATCTCCTGCCACGCTCCCCGGGTCACATGCTCCATCCACACTGACCTGCAGGCCCGTCTTCAAATGGCCAAACAAGCTCCTGCTTCAGACTTTACACTCACTGTTCCCTGCTCTGGAATTCTCTTTCCCTGGATGTCCAGGGGGCTAGCTCTTACCGTGCCCCTCAGGTCTTTCTTCAAATGTCACCTTACTTCCTCAGGGAGCCCTTCACTGTCCCCTTATTTCAAGAGGCCACCCTTGTCCCCTCTTTAGCCTTTTCTATCTCTCCCCTGTCCTTATACTGTTTTCACTCTTAGCATTAATCTGATATTGCTTATTCCTAGATGCATTCCCAGTGCCTAGAATAGCAGGTCCAGGGGTATCACTCCATAAATATTCCATGGGATTTTCCAGGCAAGAACACTGGAGTGGGTTGCCATTTCCTTCTCCAGGGGATCTTCCTTACCCAGAGATCGAACCCAGGTCTCCCGCACTGCAGGCAGATGCTTTACCGTCTGAGCCACCAGGGAAGCCCCAATTGTTGAGTAATCTTTATTTTGCAATATTGCAATAATAATCTTCATTATTGCAGCAAATTAATTGTCTTTCTCACTGAGTTGCATAACCACGATCATAAGTATACCAGGCTTGAGGACATATAGGAACAAACACACCAAAGTCTTGGTAAGTAAGGAAGCCAACTGGAAGGGTCACAGGTGTGCTGGTGACCACTCCCTTAACTTGATCCAACCGAACTGACCTCTCTCTGTACTTGCTATAGTCATATTCAGATGTACAATACCACGCTGCCACATCAAACACAGAAGGTAGTCAGGACACTGTCTTGAGATTCAGGAAGAACAACCTGAAAAAAGTCAGGTTGTTTTGTTCTGGTCCACTCCTTAAAGGTCAATTACCTTTAGCAGATCTCTTTCTCTCTCACTCTTAGTTCTTCATTAAAAAGAGGGAGGGTGTAAGATAATATGTGGCCTGTCTATTTCAGTGATCTACTGTATATATCAGGTAGATGATTGATAGCTATGAAAATATACTGAAAAGCTACGAAGCACTCTATACAACAAGTAATTTTCTTCATATTAAAATGGACAGACTATCTCTACAGCTCCCCCAAACTGATGATATACTTTATAGCACTTTGATTTTAAAGTGATTCTTAAAATGTACTAAAGAATAAACCAAAGGAAAAGTAGGCTTTTAAGGGCAGGGAATGGAAAAGAGAGTGGAAAATGCTTTCTCCTGATTCTTTATAGAAAAATATAAGGAAGGAAAAACTCATAAATCTCCAAAGCAGTAACTCTATTACATAAAGTTCAGATTCAAGAATATTACTGTGAACATCTACAATTATCTAGACTCTCAGATATTTCAAATATTTCTCATTTATTTCAATTCCACAAGGATAATTCAAGATGACATATTAGTATCACACATGTCAATAGCGGGTTGGGATGTAAATGAGCAAACCCTTTCCAACCATTCGAGTTCTTTTTCTTATTACAGCATTTATTAAACTAAAATAAAAAAGTGGTGAAGAATGACTTGTCACACCATTTATTAGAGTTGATGGAGTGTAGACGGTCTTTTCAATAAGGCTTTAACACACTGTTATGCACCACAGTACACTATTAATGAAAAGAAATGCAGGAATCTTGCATCAGCTTTTCCCACAAGTCATTCTGACATTAGATTCAAAATCAATTCTATTCTACATGGCAAAGGTTCAGAGATATAATGTTAATTTGTTTGTTGTTTATAAAACTTAAATGTATAATGCAAAACAATGGTCAGGATCCTCCACATTGTACTCAATAATCATACATATTTTTGCAGGGGGGACTCAAAATGCAACAAGGAGATAAAGAGGTTGTGACCTAGTTCATATCTGACAAGAGAATGGGACCTAATTTTCTCTCTGATTGAAAGAACACACGGGACAGCCATGGAATGCAAATTGTGTTGGCTGTCTGAATTTCTCTTCCAATACCTGAGCATCTGAATGGAACTAATTCACTCTGGAAAAGGTATTAAGTAATTGAGCATGACTGTGCCAGGATGAGGGATAATCCTCAAACCGAGAAGGAAAATAAACATATTTTACAATGGCAGGGTCACCTCACTCAGTAACCCCAATCAAGTATTTTACATTCATAAGAAATAAGTCAAATATATGAGGAATGACCTACCGCCAACAAGGAACCCTGATAGACACAAGCACCTGTGGGAGAAAAACAAAACAAGAATTAAAAGAGATGCATAACAGACCAACAGGCACAGCTCTGGCCAACTTACACAAAAACTGCATCTACATGCGTCATAATCAGCAAACTCTGCTTTCTCCAAAGTCTTAAAAGCTTGAGGGTTCTTCCCTTGGGAAAATAACCCCAAACACTAAAACAATATTTCTAGGACACACATGAGGGAAGGCACTGTTGAAGCTTATTCTTTGAATTTTAAAACAACTGTGTATACAACGACTTGTGATAAATACAGTGTGCATTTTCCTCTATGACAAATCAGCAAAGCCTCCATAATCCAGTCCCAGTTTACTGATCCAGGCTTCTCGGCCTTTCTTTCCTCAGACAAATTCTCCAGTCCAGCCCAAGAGGCCAACTTAGGATCCCATGATAATACTTTCATATTGTCAATGTCTTTACTCATTTTCGTTTCCTGCAGGAGATGCATCTGGTCTAATCAAGTTCCTTGAACTCAATCCCATCTCCTTCGTGAAGCTTTCCAGCCCACATGATTATTCTTTTTCTAAAACGATTTTTGAACAGCACAACAGGTGTTGATTCAACCTATAAACATGCGGGCAGTGTGCGAACAGCTACTAGCTCAGAAACACACTTCAAAGCAGATTGAAATACCATACACACACCAAGAGCATACCCTGACAATGTGCCACACTTGGATGTCCAACGAGCAAAGGACACATTTTATTACAGTGCCTGGCCTCCAAGAGATCATTGGAAAAGTCTCAGTACTATTAACTTCTCATGAAGTTAGGACTGGTCTACATTATCTACTGATAATGGAATGAAGAACAATGTTCAAAGAAAATGAAATGGTTATTTACACTTGGGCTTTGAATCAAAGATCTCTATGGGCAAATTTACTGAAATGACTTTTGTGCCCTTGACATTCAAATAAGAATAAATTGAGATAAAACCCTGGGGGGAAATTCTTCCTAAGTAACTTACTTTTCTTTAAGAAATCCCATTCCAAAGACTATTTAAGTCGACAATATATCATAAAGATATATATATACATATATATAGATATAGATACATTTACAAAATAATTATGAGGCATGTGGATATATATATAAAATAATCACATACTTAGTCACTAAGTTATATCCAACTCTTTTGCAGCCCCATAGACTGTAGCCTACTAGGCTCCTCTGTCCAAGGAATTTCCCAGGCAAGAATACTGGAGTGCATTGCCATTTCCTTCTCCAAAATAATAGTATATAGGCAAATAAATACATATCAACACAATTCGATTCTTAAAACACATACTTATTTAACAACTTCTGACATTTAAAAGTTAAACATAAAGATCATCACTTAGGTACAATTTAACAAAATTCAACCTTTCGATAAAACCATCCTCAAATAATTTTATTACCTTCTTCCACAGCACTACCCTTGAAAAGCCACTATCCTTTCAAACCTCCAAAAGGTATCAGGTATCTTAAGAAGTATCCAAGTATTCATATCAAAGTCCATTTCTGGAAATTTGGACAAATTTGGACAAATTCGTTGTACCATGAAAAAATAAAGTGGCAGTGAGTAGCCACATTAGCACATTTCGTTAAGCCAAATATCTGCTAGGTACTGAAGTCAAAACTGTGTGTAACTCCTGATAAATTCTATCATTAGGAAAAGGAGTTAACTCAATTTGGGTTGCTGCAGGATGTACAATTCTGAAAGAAATAAGCCTTGGCCTCTGAAGGCTTTCCTGCAACACAATAGCTCTACCCAAAAGGCAGCTGCAGAAATGAGTACTAACATGTCTTCCAAAACCTCACTGCTTCCTTCTGGAGGATAGAAAGCGTCCCATTGTAACACCCAGTTCCATCAAACATTATCACCACTCCATGCCACATGTAGTCCTCATGTGCAGGCATACTTTCCCACACCCACACAAGCTTCACACCTACCAGGAGACAAAGTCGCTGCATGCAGCTTCTGGTGATGCCTTTTCACTAACCAATCAACCCATACACTTTGGAAAACAAAGTTATTGTCTCCACTCATCACTTTTTCTCTTAAGGAAATGATTGCAACTCTGAGTTTTCAATTTTGGCTTATTTGAACTTGAATTCTGAACTTGAAAGGCAACTCCAGATTAATGGGAATTCTGACCAACGAGTGGTAAAGAACCCTCCTGCCAATGCATGAAACGTAGGAAACGCAGATTCAGTCCCTGGGTCGGGAAGACACCACGGCCTAAGAAATGGCAACCCACTCCAGCATACTTGCCCAGAGAATCCCATGGACAGGATCCTGGTGGGCTAGGCTCTATAGGGTTGCAAAAGAGTTGGACATGACTGAAGCAACTTAGCATGCATGCACATGCACACACAAAGCGGATCTACAAGAAGAAACAGGCCTTCTAGAAGGGAAAACAAGGAAAAAGACAAGAGGAACCAGGTCCTCTGATCAAGAACTTGGCCAGTTTTAGGGCATAGAACACAGCTGAGATGGCGAGTAATTGAATTTCTGACACCTGTGACAAAATACGTGAAGTTTTGCAGGGTGACGGGATCAGACGGTGCCAAGAAGGAAGCCAAGATCATGCGACCTTCCCTCCTTAGGGTTGTGCCTTTCTCGCAGGTCCCATAGACAAAATGTCACTTCATATTCATGTAAACAGGTAAATGTCTGTTTTTAGGCCCACTGACACATTATAAGGGAATCCATTATGAGACACTTGTATAAAATCTGAAGTTTTCAGAGGAAATTTGAGATACAATTTGCACTTGTACTCACAGCCTGATATTCGTGATAGAAACCCTTACCTGATAACATGAGCATTTGCTCATTTTAGAGATGTTAAAACCTAAGAATCACAAAATGTCAGATCCATTAGTTCAAAGAAATAGTGGCAGATAAGATTATAAGATATGAAGAAATTTGGAGAGCATGGTATCACAAAAACATGACTCATTAGGAACAAGCAGCCACAAGTTGGCATTTAAATGTTCAAGCTTTTATGTTGTGCTCTAATTCAGCATATGGCTTGCACACTGTGGAACAGTTAAAACAGAATCGTTTTCTGAACTGACAGGACAGCTCATGTTCTGATTATTGTCAACCAGGAGTCAGATCAATTAATAGAGTAGTTAAATCGAAAATGGGCCAACTGTTTTTGAACTAATGTAAGATTTGGCACAGGGTTCCAGCTATGCCATGTGGCAACCCCTCCCCTCTCCTGAGCCAAGTGGTGGCCGAGTATTTTACGACTACTCATGTCTGAGTAAAATTGAGTAATATTGCCACTCAAGTCCACAACAGTGAATACAGATGGCCATGCTCTCACTAAAGGATTTATTTGCAGAGGATAACACCTAGAATCCAATCCCCAGAGGAGAACATAAATATAATATGAGGGACATAAGAGCCTATGACAATATAAACACATCTTTATTTCTGCTAGTAGTTAGTTGCAAAAGCCAAAAGATGCAGGGTTGCAGTTGTTCAGTATTGGTAAACCCACTGAGGGTCAATGTTGACATGTCCCTATGGCTCTCTTACCCATATTAATGGTTTTCCAGGAATGCAAACTCCTTTAGGGCAGGTATTATGATTTTTTTTTTTGATGTCTATATGTCCCTACCAGATATAACCTGATAAACTGATACATAAGCTCTCAATAAAGATTTGTGGAATGAATGAGTGAAGAGATAGGCTATTTCTTCCCATCCAATGTCTTTCCTTCCTTAACATTGAGTTTTAAGCACTGACTCTTACATAGAAGGAACTCTCCAGCCAAGAGTAGAACCAAATAGGATGATCCACCCATAAATAAAAACACTCTATTAAATTATCCTTTTCAGCATATTCCATTAATGGCTTTTAAAAACTAGAAAAAGACTAGAAAACTATAAAATTGACTGAAGTCACATGGGGAGTAACAGACACACACTAGAACTCAGTTCTCTTAACCAATTCAAGAATCTTGCTCTACCCACAAGCCAACAGGTTCTACCTAGTGTAACTTCACACAACCAGGGTCAATACAACTCAAGATGTTCTTCTCCAGGAAATGTCATGGAAGAGCCCACCTGATTCAGAAAGCAGCCATGTTTGTTAGAAGTTTCTCTGTGACTTTCTGAGTTTGTTAAGTTCTCAAATCATAGTGGTCTGTCAGCTTGGTGATATAAGAAAATGTAAAATAAAACTGTCAATTACCTGTTGGTAAAACTTCAGTTTTCTTTTAATAATTAAAATTCAGAACTATGAAATTGCAACTGATTGCAAATAAAGCAGTAAATATCAAACTTTTTTTATTCTATGTTGGATGATTAGCACAACTATTTTGGAGTTATCAGTTCAGATCAATTCAGTTCAGTCACTCAGTCGTGTCTGACTCCTTGCGACCCCATGAACCGCAGCACGCCAGGCCTCCCTGTCCATCAACAACTCCCGGAGTCCACCCAAACCCATGTCCATTGAGTCGGTGATACCATCCAACCATCTCATCCTCTGTTGTCCCCTTTTCCTCCTGCCCTCAATCTTTCCCAACCTCAGGGTCTTTTCAAATGAGTCTGCTCTTCACATCAGGTGGCCAAAGTATTGGAGTTTCAGCTTCAACATCAGTCCTTCCAATGAACACCCAGGAGTGATCTCCTTTAGGATGGACTGGTTGGACCTCCTTGCAGTCCAAGGGACTCTCAAGAGTCTTCTCCAACACCACAGTTCAAAAGCATCAATTCTTCGTGCTCACCTTTCTTTATAGTCCAACTCTCACATCCATACATGACCACTGGAAAAACCATAGCCTTGACTAGACGACCTTTGTTGGCAAAGTAATGTCTCTGCTTTTTAATATGCTACCTAGGTTGGTCATAACTTCCCTTCCAAGGAGTAAGCATCTTTTAATTTCATGGCTGCAAACACCATCTGCAGTGATTTTGGAGCCCAGAAAAATAAAGTCAGCCATTGTTTCCACTGTTTCCCCATCTATCTGCCATAAAGTGATAGGACCAGATGTCATGATCTTAGTTTTCTGAATGTTGAGCTTTAAGCCAACTTTTTCACTCTCCTCTTTCACTTTCATCAAGAGGCTCTTTAGTTCTTCACGAGCTATCACCTTGCCAATTTCTGCATTTGGTGAATAATAGAACACAGCCTAAAGAAGTTAGGTAGTTCATCCAAGGCCATACGGCAGCAGTCTAAGCTTAATTTGAAATGTGATCTGGCAATACTTATTCCCCTGAACAATATTTTTTAGTACCTATTGTGCACCAGGAGCTGAGCTGGAGATATAAGAATAACCAAAAGCCATCTTAAGCCCTCAGTGAGCATACAGTTAAATGAAGAAGACTGCATCTTTAATTCGATTAATCATTTTATTAGTTTTTAAAGTTAGTTTTATTGGGTATTTTACTGAGGCACTAATTTGCAATTTCTTTGTATATAAAATGGGGACAATAAAAGCAATTAACCCAGAAAAAAAAAAGAAGACGGCATCTTTATCAACTAAAATTATAGAGTTATTAAATGGTGTACTAGAATATATATGACACGCTCTCTGAGCATTGAGAAGAAAACAAATTCTGTCTGAACAGCAAAAGTATCACAGAATTAGTCACATCAAAAGACCCACACATGTGAATACTTCTTTTCCGTTTTTAAAAATCATTGCCAGGACTAGTACTAAAACTTGAGGAACTCTCTAAGATCCTTAAGCTCTCCATCTCTGTCCTCAATACTCGTATTTTTTAAGAGAAAAAGAAAACCCTGACAGAATCAAATCACAAGTCTCATCAGATGACAACTGATTTTCTGGCTGTGGGGCTGTTATCATTTAATTAATTTAATTAAATGAGAGTAAATATGTAAAGCTCTTAGCCTAGTGCCAGGCAGATAGTATGTGCTCCACAAATTTCCCTACTCATTCATTCATTATTAGGCTTGGGGCTTCCCTGGTGGCTCAGTTGGTAAAGAATCCGCCTGCAATGCGGGAGACCTGGGTTCCAGCCCTCGGTTGGGAAGATCCCCTGGAGAACGGAACAGCTACCCACTCCAGTATTCTGGTCTGGAGAATTCCATGGACTATATATATAGCCCATGGGGTCGCAAAGAGTCAGACAGGACTGAGCGACTTTCACTTTCCAGCATCGTTATGACTTGGATGGAAACTCTCAAACATGTATCAATCCAGGTTGTGAGATGATTCTAGAATGCTCTGAAGGTGGGCTGAAACAGTAAGAAGCAAAGTATCCAAAGAATCTTTGGAGGAATAGTGCTCCTCACGCCCCACACTTCCTCTCCCCCATCTGAAAACTCTGGACGTTCTTAAACTTTGCCCTTTTTGTCAACCCGTCTTCCACAGAGCGAACCCTGCCGGCCCTTCATAATAATGGCTTTTGTCATTTCAAAAGATCTGCTCTGAGAAGCCAATCGTTGCAGTATTCTAACTGCTCCCTGGTGAGTATGGGGCGGGGGGGACAGATAGCACGTCTGCCGCGTGGCCGGGATATGATCCTAAATAGGAAACTCCCATCACTCGGTGACAATGTAATTTTTCTACGTCTCAAGTTCACACTGGGGTGTCCTAGGTTGACTCTCCCATCTGCTTCACTACAATTAAGCCCTTTAAGTTTTATTGTTTTTTAAGTCTGCAAACACACGCACACATAAAACAAAGACACGGTTCTACAGGTTATGCCTTGTTTGAAAAGGGCTGCACAGGTCCCAGACCTGCTCCTTCCCGGACCCTTAACATACTTCCCGGGAGGGTGCAGGCAGACGGTCCCTTCATCTACCGGCAAGCCCCCAGTGCTGTGCGTTTCCAAAGCCACGCCACCCTCTCCCGGGAAGCTAGCGAGGAAAAGGCAGCATCTCAGGTGGCTGCAGGTCCACCCGAGCAGGGCTGCGTCCCGCCGGGGGCTGCGGCCGCCCCCCGCCCCGTGCCCGGGTCCGCACCCGCGAGCCGGCTTCCAGCCCGCACCTGCGCGGAGAAGGCTCCCAGCCCCGCGGCGCCAGCGGCTGCGGCTCTGATTTGAAGCGGGGCAGGTGAACCCTCCTTCCTGAAGCTGGATGAATAATGAATGGAGCCGGGAGGGGAAGCCGAGAGCCCTGCGCGGTGGATTGAGCCGTCTTCCTCCGCCCGCCGTCTCCCTTCCCCTTTCCTAAGCCCGGAGAGGCGACTTTCCCGGCGACTCCGAGCAGGTGGGAGTTCCCGGCGCCTCGCATCCCCGGGCCCGCATCCCAGGACCCCCAAACTCTTGATCTTTTTTATCGATGCATTTATTTGCCCGAGCTCACATCGCTTTTGCTATCATGGCGACAATTCCCACCGTCTCCTTTCTCTCCCCCAGCTCCAGGGTTTTTACACGTAGACTGGAGACCCGGAGGAAAACTGGGAGGCAGAGGGCGAAGTCAGAGAATGGAGCTAAACTCTTATTAACCACTTATTTTCCGCGGAAGCGGCAGCCTGGTGCCTTTCTGTACTGGGGAGATTTCTTTTAGTCCGATTGAATTGTCCACCTCCAGAACACGCTCTAACCGGTTTATAAAATCTTAGTTGGACTTTAAGGGGAGACCCACTGGGAAAAGGAGGGCGGGAGAGGAGAGGGGTTTTAAGGAGCCGGATTTTATGTTTCATAGGAGCAGAAGTATTTTTACGCAGGTAAGAGCAGCTGTTCTCTCCTCACCTACGCTCCATGTAGTTGCTTTCCACTCAGGGGCTCCAGGGAAGTGGAAGAAAGAGAATCCAATTTCAGGGATAGCACCTCCATCGGCCACCCCACCCCCAAATGCGCTCAGGGCTGAAAGGGAGTGGGGCTTGGGATCCGCGTGCAAAACCATCAGGAGTTGGATGGAATCTTCTCAGAAAAAAACCCACTCTAGTTCCCCGGCCACCCACCTACCCATCCCCAGAAAACTTCCATCTGACTCACAATACCATAATCCGGCTAAGCTTTTAAAACAGCTCGATCACACGCGCGCGCGCACACACACACACACACATACACACAGCACCACTCTTTCACCTTCAGAATGATGAGGCAATGCTGCAAATTCCGCCAATGCGAGAGCCATCCCGAGCCACACTTTGAAGACACTCATCGCCGCCTCGGCACTCAGGCTGGAGGAGCCCAGCTTTCAGCATCCAAGAACCGGTTATCAGCCGAAACGCAGGCTTCCGCGCCCCGGGCTGGGCGCACCGAGAAAGGGGGCGGCGGCGAGCGGTCACCTCCGGGGAAACGAGGCGACGGACCGGCGGGAGCGACACTCACATCAGCCCCGAGGCGCCGGGGCGGGAGGGGGTTTCAGTTCACTCACAGCCGGGGAACAGCGCGCCCAATTCTCCAGCCGAGCAGGGCGCCAACGCGGGCTGAGCTGGGAAAATAAAGGAGGAGGCAGGGCGCACAATGTTCCCCGAGGCCAAGTCTCGCAGGAAAGTTGCCGGTCACCGGCCGACCTGATCCCCCAGCAGTTCCTTCAGGCCGGACCTATCCGCTCCCGGGCCCCCGGTCGTGGAGACCCCGTCGCGTCGGCTCCTGGATCCCCAAACCGTGGAGACCCCGGAGAAGGTTCCTAAGCGGCACCTTTTTAAAGTTCGCTTGACACTCTCCGTCGGCGCCGCGTCGGCCAAGGGGGTTGCCGGGAGCCCCGAAAGACCCAGTCACCCCTCCTTCTGGGCTGGGCCCCCAGGGCTCGACGGACCTCAGCCTCCCCGGGAGGCTCGCAGGAAACTTTGTGCCGCGCTGCGGGCGGCTCCCGGGACTCGCCGGTGTTGCGGCCGCCCGGCACCTCCTCGGGCTGCGCTCTCTGCCGCAGATCGTGCGAACGCTCGGGAGGAGAGCCCGGGGGTGGCGCGGGGGGACGCGGCCGCTACTTTCGCGCCCCCGCCGCCAGCCGGGGTGAGGAGAGCTGCCGGGCGCGGTCTCTCCGCGCCGCCGGCCACCTCTCCGCGCTGCCGGCCACCTCCGCACCGTGCGCCCGGAGCCGGTCTGCAGGGTCGAGATGCGATTACGGAAGCGGAGGAGGAGCCATCATTTTAAATGCAAGGAGGAAAGAGCTGGAGAGCCCGGAAGGGACCCCCGAATTAGAGCCACTCGGACCAGAGAGCCCGGAAGCGCACAAAATCAGGCCCCCTCTGGAGCCCCGCGTTTAAAGGACACACGCTCCGCCTCCCTCCCCTCCTTCCTCTCTCCAGAGCTCGGAGTGAAAATGGACCCAGCGACTCCGAGCTTTGGCAAAAGATTCCTGAGAGTCACGTGGAAAGAGGAGAAGCTAGGAGGGGCGGGGGTGGGGGGCGGTGAGAGAGAGCAACCTGATCCCCTGATTCTTTCGGCTGGAGTTCAGATTGCCTTTGTCTGGGGCGGGATCGAGAGTGGTCACACGAGGGAGGGCGAGAGGGGAAGATGGCGTGGTCCTGACTCCTGCAACAGCCGAGGGGCCCGCCAAGAGGATGCACACCCCTCACTTGGGGGCCGGTATGCCCACCTTCAAATGCCCCGCACGGCTCGCACCCTACACCCCGCCACTCCGGCTGGACTAAGAGAGTGAGGCGGATCTGATCCATCTTCCTCGCTCTGGGACCCCCGGGTCGTCGCATCGTGGGTTTACCAGCAGCCTGGGAGGACCTCGGTGTGTGTGTGTCCGAGGCCGGGCCTCCCACAGCGAGTGCACCGCCCCCCCCCCCCAATCCCTCCCCGAGAGAGGTTGTCAGTGGAACACTACACGGCCTCGGCGCGGTGCCTTCAACTGCGCCCCCAAATGCCCAAGACTGGGAAGGAAATGTCCGGGCAAGGCAGACTGGCCCAGGCACTTGAAGAGGGAAGGTCTTCATTCCAGCTCGGGACTGAGTGACGGCAGCTGATTTTTTATAGGACCAAATAAAAATAGGTGATCTAGGGTTAATTATTTGATGAGAACAGTTGCATCAGAGAGATGCTGTCTGGATTCTGATTGGCGCAAAGAAGAGATGATCTGGGTCTCTCAGCTGACCTGAGATGGGTGAACCTGTCAGAGGGGAGTTATCCAAGCACTGGAACCCCTGAGCTGTGAAACCGCAGGGGCCCCCACTTATTTCCAGTCTTTGCCATCTCCATATCCGTGGATGTTTACTCTGCACTGGCGCTGCTGGAAATGATTCACTTTTCAGAATAACTGGATAAATTGTAACTGGCAGATCCCTGTAACTAATACTATTAGCCAAAGCGAAAGGAAAAGTCTGACCACCCAGCACTGATAATCGCGTGTTCATAGGACCCAGGGATGGTGCAATTCACCCTCAGTCTCTCATGGTCCGAGGTGGTCACAGGGACTGAGACTGTCACCTCTGGACCTGAATCACATAGTTGTTGTTGAGTCGCCCAGTCCTGCCCAACTCTTTGCCACCCCATGGACTGCAGCGTATCATCAGGCCTCTCTGTCCCTCACCATCTCCTGAAGTTTGCCCAAGTTCATGTCCAATGAATCGACAATGCCATCCAGCCGACTCATCCTCTGACGCCCTCTTCTCCTTCTGCCCTCAATCCTTGCCAGCATCGGAAACTTTTCCAAAAAGTTGGCTGTTGGCATCAGATGAGCAAGATACTGAAGTTTCAGCTTCAGCATCAGTCCTTCCAATGAAGGACTAATTATGAGCATTCAGGGTTGATTTCCAATGAATGAGTATTCAGGGTAGATTTCCCTTAAGATTGACTGGTTTGATTTCCTTACTGTCCAAGGGACTCTCAGGAGTCTTCTCCAGCACCACAGTTCAAAGGCATCAATTCTTCAGAGCTCAGCCTTCTTTACCATCCAGCTCTCACAACCGTACCTGACCACTGGGAAGACCATACTTAAACTATAAGGAACTTGGTCGGCAGAGTAATGTCTCTGCTTTTCAACACACTCTCTAGGTTTGTCTTAGCTATCCTGCCAAGAAATCAAACATCTTCTGGTTTCATGGCTGCAGTCACCATCCACAGTGATTTTAGAGCTCAAGAAGAAGAAATCTGTCCCTACCTCCACCTTTTTCTGCCCTATTTGCCAGGAAGTAATGGGGACAAATGCCATGATCTTAGTTTTTTCTTTAGTTTTAAGCCAGCTCTTTCACTCTCCTCCTTCATCCTCATCAAGAGGCTCCTCTTCGCTTTCTGCCATTAGAGTGGTATCATCCACATATCTGAGGTTGTTGATGTTTCTCCCGCCTATCTTGATTCCAGCTTGTAACTCATCCAGCCCGGCATTTCTCATGATGTGCTTAGCATTTAGATTAAACAGACAGTGACAGCAGACAGCCCTATCATACTCCTTTCTCAATCTTCAACCAATCAGTCGTTCCATACAGAACTGTTGCTTCTTGACCCACATACTATTTGACCCCTAAGTTGCTTCTTGACCCCTGAGTTTCTCAGGAGACCGGTAAGATGGTCTGGTATTCCCATCTCTTTAAGAGCTTTCTGCAGTTTATAGCGGAGAGCACATAGTAAGCACTCATTAAACGTTTGTTAAAAGGATGAGCAAAATAGGAAGAACCTGAGAGAAGTGATCACTTAGATGGGGTTGGTTTGGAAAATCCCCTTTCCCCAAAAAAAGAATCCTCTCCCTTTTTTTATTTAGAAAGTTGACATTTTCTTTATCCCTTGGAAAGTGCTGTGAAAACTCAGCTTCCAGCGCACTCTGTCAACCACTTTACCATCCTAATGCCAACTTTACAGAAATTTTGTAGCCACCACTGACTAGGAGTAACCTAGACAGTTTGCTCTCTCAAGAACCAATTTGACTTTATTTTTAAAAAGTCATAGAGAAGTCTCAATAAGTCATCTGTTATTTTGTGCTTCGTGCAAGTATATCACTTTTTTAAAAGGAAAGGAAATGAAGGTAGGAGGGAAGAGGGGGGCAGGCCAGGGGAAGGGCACTACCATTTACCCTGAATTCATCTATGCTGCATTTATTTCTCACATGCTCAGTCCACCAGCAGCCCAAGATGGGGCCACACACTGGCCTACTCACATCATCTAATGAGACAGAGAGTTGATAGGCCCAGAGTCTGTGTACTGAGATCCTTGGATGACCCGATGGTTAAAAGAGTCAACCAATGATCCAGTAATATGAGGCATATCTAGTGTCTCCTGTGGCCACTTAAATTAAAATATTGGTAAAAGAATTATATTAACCTATTTCATTATGGTGGAAATTTAGTAAGCATTTTTATGAATATGCAACTAATCATAACCAACTTATGTCTATACATTAACCTCTAAGTCTAAGTGCTTCATTTCAACCACCAATGCTTCCACTGACAGAAGTTCAAGAGCCAGAGAAAGCTGAGTCAACCTCCTCAAGGCTTTTTATTGATATGTCTTTTGTGGGTGGGTTGGGAGGGCACACCGTTTGCATGCTTTCTGGGTGGCGCCAGTGGTAAAGAATCCACCTGCAATATAGGAGACATGAGTTCAAACCCTGGGTTGGGAAGATCCCCTAAAGAAAGAAATAGTAACCTACTCCAGTATTCTTGCCTGGAGAATTCCATGGACAGAGGAGCCTGGAGGGCTACAGTCCATGGGGTCACAAAGAATCAGACATTCTGGGCATGCACACAGTTCTATCATATTGCACATGGGATCTTAGTTCCCTGACCAGGGATTGAATCCATGCCCCTTGCAGGGAAGTCCCTCATTTGTACATCTTGTTTTGACATCCATTAACATGTCTCACAAAATCTCCTTGGCCCATCCTGCTATCATCTGTCAGCATGTCTCTGGCTTTGTGACTGCCCATTTAGGGGCCAAGATTTATCATTCCTGCTCTAAATGATAGTATTACCAACAATAATAGTGAACACATACTGACTACTTTGCGGCTAACGCTGTATACTTGTCTATTTAATCCTCCAATACTCTTGTGAGATAGGTACTCCTATGTTCATTTACCCAAGAAATTTGCCAGTATGTTCATTTACCAGAGAAATAACTGATGCTGATATTTAAATAATCTGTCCAAAGTCAAGACAGCTAATACATGACAAAGCTTATTGGAATAAGCAACTCTAGCTGCAATGACAGGCAACCCCTCAAACCGCAGTGTCTGGAAATAATGCAAGTTTATTTCTCAGTCACATCCTGGCCCCTATGCATTTATAGCTCCTGCGCATCAGCCCCTGGGCATTGATAACCTCTTATTCCTAAACCATCGTGGAACTCTGCGCTTGTGCTGCTTCTGCATGAGGGCCAGAGAGCAATAAAACAGGCACTGAAATCCCTAAGTGCCTCAGCCCTTTCTCTCAGAATCTATTGGCAAGAGTCACCGTAACCCTAACCTAACTGCAAGGGGAGCTGGGGCCATGAAGGAACATGTAGGAATTCAGTGAGCATTAACTATACCACCTCATTGCAGAGTCCTTGCCCTTAACTATCTTAATTATTCTACCTTACATCCTCTTGCCCACTAGCAAGGCCCCAGGTTGAACCTTCCCTTCTTCAGTCTCTAAGTTGTGCCCAACTCTTTGTGACCCCATGGACTGCAGCATGCCAGGTTTCCCTGTCCTTCACCATCTCCTGGAGTTTGCTCAAATGCATGTCCATTGAGTTAGTGGTACTATCCAAACATCTCATCCTCTGTTGTCCCCTTCTCCTCCTACCTTCAGTCTTTCCCAGCATCAGGGTCTTTTCCAATGAGTCGGCTCTTCGCATCAGGTGGCCAAAGTATTGGAGCTTCAGCTTCAGCATCAGTCCTTCCAATGAATATTCAGGGTTGATTTATTTTAGGATTGACTGCTTTGACCTCCTCGTTGTTCAAGGGACTCTCAAGAGTCTTCTCCATCACCACGGTTCGAAAGCATCAGTTCTTTGGTGCTCAGCCTTCGTTATGGTCAACTCTCTCGTCCATATGTGACTACTGGACAAACAATAGCTTTAATGATATGGACCTTTGTCAGCAAAGTAAATCTCTGCTTTTTAATATGCTATCTAGGTTTGTCATAGCCCTTCTAAGGAGCAAGCATCTTTTAATTTCATGGCTGCAGTCACCATCTGCAGTGATTTTGGAGCCCAAGAAAATAAAATCTGACTGTTTCCATTGTTTTCCCATCTATTTGCCATAAAGTGATGAGACTGGATCCCATGATCTTAATTTTTTGAGTGTTGAGTTTTTAAGCCAGCTATTTCACTCTCCTCTTTCACCTTCATCAAAAGGCTCTTTAGTTCCTCTTCAGTTTTTCTGTAAGGGTGGTGTCATCTGCATATCTGAGGTTGATGATATTTCTCCTGGCAATCTTAGTTCCAGCCCAGCATTTCACACAATGTATTCTGCATATAAGTTAAATAAGTGGGGTGACAACATATATCCTTGATGTACTCCTTTCCCAATTTGGAACCAGTCCATTGTTCCATGTGTGGTTCTAACTTGCTTATTGACCTGCATACAGGTTTCTCAGGAGACAGATAAGGTGGTCTGGTATTCCCATCTCTTTAAGAATTTTGTACTTTGTTATGATCCACTCAGTCAAAGGCTTTCACATAGTCAATGAAGCAGAAATAGATTTTTTTTTAATTCCTTTGCTTTTTCTATGATCCAATGGATATTAGATCTGTGATCTCTGGTTCCTCTGCCTTTTCGAAATCCAGCTTGTATATCTGGAAATTCTCTGTTCACGTACTGTTGAAGTCTAGCTTGAAGGATTTTGAGCATTACCTTGCTAGCATGTGAAATAAGCACAGTTGTACAAAGTATGAACATTCTTTGGCATTGCCTTTTTTGGGGATTGGAATGAAAACTGACCTTTTCCAGTTCTGTGGCCACTGCTGAGTTTTCCAAATTTGCTGGCATATTGAGTGCAGCACTTTCACAGCATCATCTTTTAGGATTTGAAATAGCTCAACTGGAATCCCATCACCTCCACTAGTTCTGTTCGTAAAAATGCTTCCTAAGGCCACCTTGAATTCATACTCCAGGATGTCTGTAGGGAAGTGACCACACCACCATTGTTATCCAGGTTATTGAGATCTTTTTTGTATAGTTCTGCTGTGTATTCTTGCCACCTCTTCTTAATATCTTCTGCTTCTGTTAGGTCCTTGCCATTTTTGTCCTTTACTGTGCCCATCTTTGCATGAAATGTTTCCTTAGTATCTACAATTTTCTTGAAGAGATCTCTAGTCTTTCCCATTCTATTGTTTTCCTCTATTCTTTGCATTGTTCTCTTAAGCCTTCTCTTAAGAAAGCTTTCTTATCTCTCCTTGCTATTCTCTGGAACTTTGCTTTTATTTTTCTGCTTCAAATACTTAGGTCAAAAAGAATATTCAAATAATACACAAGGTCAATATAAACTGATGGGCTCTGTTATATTCTAACCCCTCCACACAGATAACCACAGCAAATGCATTCATTTTTCTCTGCTTAACTAAATATAATTCTTTTTTAAAAAATGCAATCAGAATGTACATGCTATTTTGTAACCCGCCTTTTCTCTTCTACTGAACAGAATAGCTAGGCTACAGATTTCCAAACCAAATCACATTGATCCACCTCATTCCTTTTAAGAGCTGCTTGGGTTTACACTGTATAGATATGTCTTTACATATTGAGCCAATCCTCTTTTGAAGAACATTTATATTGTTTCCAATTTTTGCCCTTATAATAATCCAGTACTAACCATTCTTATGGTTCTTTCTGCAGTTACCCAATTATTTCCCTGGGATAAACTTTGCAGGTGAAATCTCTGGGTGAAAGGCAGGCATATTTTTCATTTTTATTCTATCATTTAGCCTTTACAAATCTCAGAAAGTAAAATAGCATTTTGCTTAACATCACTTATTAACTGTGTCACCTCAGACATATTAAACTCCCTGAACCTCAGATTCGCTGTCTGTGAAATGGACATCCCTATATTTTTTATATTTGTGTGTGTGTGTGTGTGTGTGTGTGTGTGTGTGTCTCAATGGCCTCTTTATATTTTTCTGTTAGTGGAGTTTTTGGTTCTACATGGAATTATAAGGGTTTTTCATATATTCAGAGCATTAATCCTTTTCTATGAAACTGGATATTGCTTTACAGAAAAGGAGTAGCTATTTGCCATTTATTTTTGTGAGAAATGGTAATTTTCCCAACATTGTTAGTGGAAAAATATGCAAAATGAAAACCAAGAAAATGGGCTTCAAATCTACAATTTTTTTCCAGGGATAAAATAAACATTCCAAGTTTTTAAATTTTCCTTGTTTTATCTTCCCCACTTGGGATGGCCCCCCAGCTCTTCCACGCTGGTTTGGTCATACTAATTGTGGCATACTCTCCCTGCTCAGCGCCCCACCTCCCAGGCTGTTAAATATCTGTATTGTCATCCTGTGTTAAACGTAACAGCACAGCAGAAAGCCAAGCGTCAGAGGTCACTGAAAATATCAAATGTCACAGCAGCCAATAAAGAAAAAGAAGATAACTCATTTCTGCACATTTAATCAATCGCTTTCCTGCACAGATTACCCTGGCTTTTGTCTTTTAAATAAAAAATCCTACAGGACTGGAGCGGATTCAGGTCACACTTGACTAGTACATACTTGCTGTGCTGTGCTTAGCCGCTCAGTCATGTCCGACTCCTTGCAGCCCCAGGCACTGTAGCCACCCAGGCTCCTCTGTCCATGGGATTCTCCAGGCAAGAATACTGGAGTGGGTTGCCAAGCCCTCCTCCAGGGGATCTTCCCAACCCAGGGATTGAACCCAGGTCTCCCACATTACAGGCAGATTCTTTACCATCTGAGCTACCAGGGCAACCCCACAAGTACATACTTGTCAATAGATTTTTTTAAAAAACTTGTTTCTGGTTACATCTAAAACATCTAGAATAACATACCTATCTAAACAATACTGGTAATAAATATACCATGGTCATGATAATGGGAAAACATTACTGAAAATTTTATAAGAAACTAGTTTTACCAGTCACACAGTTGCCATGCTGAGCTGTATACCCCCATTTGTATTTATTTCTACTGAAATAACTGAAGGAGGCCAGGTATAAAAAGAAGAGATGAGAGAGAAAGAAATCAGGATTTCCAAATACACTTTGCTTTTGCTTCAGATAAGGAGATGTTCTAAAATTCAGCATCTCTGTCCCTGCCCCAATTTAAACAGTGAAATACTATGAACAACTGTAATACAAAATGTATTGAGTGAATTGATTCATCCATAAACTGGAATATTATTCAGAGATTAAAAACAATACCTTTTCATACTGTTCATGGGGTTCTCAAGGCAAGAATGCTGAAGTGGTTTAAGCTGGCTTAAAACTCATCATTCAAAAAACTAAAATCATGGCATCCAGTCCCATCACTTCACGGCAAATAGATGGGGAAAAAAATAGAAACATTGACAGACTTTATTTTCTTGGGCTCCAAACTCACTGCAGATGGTGACTACAGCCATGAAATTTAAAAGATGCTTGCTCCTTGGAAGAAAAGTTATGATAAACCTAAACAGCATATTAAAAAGAGAGACATCATTTTGCCAACAAAGGTCTGTATAGTCGAAGCTATGATTTTTTCCAGTAGTTATGTACAGATGTGAGAGTTGGACCATAAAGAAGGCTGAGAGCCCAAGAATTGATGCTTTTGAACTGTGGTGCTGGAGAAGACTCCTGAAAGTCCCTTGGACTGCAAGGAGATCCAACCAGTCAATCCTAAAGGAAACCAACCCTGAATACTCATTGGAAGGACTGATGCTGAAGCCGAAGCCCCAGTACTTTGGCCATCTGATGTGAAGAGCCAACTAGTTGGGAAAAACCTTGATGCTGGGAAAGGTTAAGGACAAGAGGAGAAGGGGGCAACAGAGGATGAGATGACTGGATGGCATCACCGACTCAATAGACATGAGTTTGAGCAAACTATGGGCTATGGGAGATAGTGAAGGACAGGGAAGCCTGGCATGCTGCAGTCCATAGGGTGGCAAAGAATTGGACATGACCAAAGGAACTATATCTTAAATGTACATGTATTGACATGGAAAGCTGTTTTGAAAATATTGTTGGATGAAAAATATAGGTTGTAAGAAAATAAAATAATTTTCCGATGATTTTGCTTGGACACATACACGTTCATGCATTTATACACATGTTCATACACACAGGGTTCCCAGGTGGTGCAGTGGTAAAGAACCCTCCTGCCAGTGCAGAAGATGTAAGAGACACAGGTTCTATCCCTGGGTGTGGAAGATGCCCTGGGGGAGGGCATGGCAACCCACTCCTGTATTTTGGCCTGGTGAATCCCATGGACTGAGGAGCCTGGTGGGCTACAGTCCATAGAGTCACAAAGAGTTGGACCTGACTGAGTGACTAAACACAGCACAGCACATTCATACCCACGTATCTCAAAGGTTATACACCAAAATATTATCTGAGAATCTGAGTTTTCATTCCTCTTTTTAGGACTTCCCTTGTGGTCCAGTGGTGAAGAATCCTCTTTCCAATGCTGGGGACATGGGCTGGGTCCTTGGTCAGGGAACTAAGATCCCCTAGGTTGCTGGGAAACTAAGGTGGCATAGCCAAAACTACTGAACCCATGCTGCAACAAAGACCCAAGACAGCCAGAATAAAATAATAAATAAACATTTTAAAATAATTTTTCTTTTTAGCTAATCAATATTTTCTCATTCATCTATATTATTGAACACATTTAACTGTGCAGTGCAAAATTAAATTAGAGAAATTTTCAAATGACAGAATCAGCTAATTCAAACTGGCTAAACCATATGTGTAGTATTTACTCTGTCATAATTAGAAACTAACACTCTCCTTAGAAGACCTTCAGATTGGATCCAATTTAGCATTTGAATGATGTCATTAAGGACCTGAGTTCTTTCTTTTTCTCTGCTCTGCCTTTGTGATAGACATTACTAGGGCTCACGGTCATTTCCTGGAAACACTGGATGTCAGATTTTCCCAGCCTGCTCACAGTTAAGTGAGGCCATGAGCTAGATCTAGACTTGCACTGTCCAACAGAGCAGCCACTGCCCACATATGGCTATTGAGCTCCTGAAAGGTGGCTAGTCCAAATTAAGATGTGCTGAAAGTATAAAATACATATCAGATTTCAAAGACTTAGTACAAACACAAAAAAATGTTTAAATCTCATTAATTATTTATATTAACTGCATGTATTTTGAATAAACTCTGTGAGATAAAATGTATTATTAAAACCAACTTCATTTGTTTCTTTTTACTTTTTCAAATGTAGCTTCTAGAAAATTGGGTTTACATATGTCCACTAAGCTATTTATGAGTTGAGATATGAGAATGAGTTCTAGTCTATGAGGATGATTGAAAAAACAGCTGATAGTACCAAGCACTGGCAAGGATGTACAGGAACTGTTGCTCTCATGCACATTGCTGATGCTAATGTAAAATGAGGCAGACACTGTGGAAACCAGTGTGGAAGTTTCTTACAAAGGTAAACATGAAGCAACCATGTGACCTAGCTATCTCACTCCTCTAAATATTTCCCAAGTAAAATGAAAACCTGTCATTTCACACAAAAACTTGTACTTAAATATTTTTATTAGCCACAGGACTGGAAAGGTCAATTTTCATTCCAATCCCAAAGATAGGCAATGCCAAAGAATGTTCAAACTGCTGCACAATTGCACTCATCTCACATGCTAGCAAAGTCATGCTCAAAATTCTCCAAGCCAGGCTTCAGCAGTATGTGAACCATGAACTTCCAGATATTCAAGCAGGCTTTAGAAAAGACAGAGGAACCAGAGATCAAATTGCCGCCATCCGCTGGATCATAGAAAAAGCAAGAGAGTTCCAGAAAAACATCTACTTCTGCTTTATTGACTACGCCAAAGCCTTTAACTGTGTGGATCACAACAAACTGTGGAAAACTCTTGAAGAGATGGGAATATCAGACCACCTTACCTGCCTCCTGAGAAATCTGTGTGCAGGTCAAGAAGCAACAGTTAGAACTGGGCATGGAACAACAGACTGGTTCCAAATAGGAAAAGGAGTATGTCAAGGCTGTCACCCTGCTTATTAAACTTATATGCAGAGTACATCATGCAGAATGTGGGGCTGGATGAAGCACAAGCTGGAATCAAGATTGCCAGGAGAAATATCAATAACCTCAGATATGCAGATGATACCACCCTTATAACAAAAAGTGAAGAAGAACTAAAGAGCCTCTTGATGAAAGTGAGGGAGAGTGAAATAGTTGGCTTAAAACTCAACATTCAATAAACCAAGATCATGGCATTCAGTCCCATCACTTCATGGCAAATCAATGGGGTAACGATGGGAACAGTGACAGGCTTTATTTTGGGGGGCTCCAAAATCACTGCAGATGGTGACTACAGCCATGAAATTAAAAGATGCTTGCTCCTTAGAAGAAAAGCTATGACAAATCTAGACAGTATATTAAAAAGCAGAGACATTACCAACAAAGATCTGTATAGTCAAAGCTATGGTTTTTCCAGTAGTCATGTATGAATGTGAGAGTTGGACCATAAGAAATCTGACTGCCAAAGAATTTATGCTTTTGAGCTGTGGTGTTGGAGAAGACTCTTGAGAGTCTCTTGGACTGCAAGGAGATCCAAACAGTCCATCCTAAAGGAAATCAGTCCTGAATATCCATTGAAAAAACTGATGCTGAAGCTGATGCTCCAAAGCTTTGACCACCTGATGTGAAGAACTGACTCATTAGAAAAGAGTCTGATGCTGGGAAAGATTGAAGGTGAGAGAAGAGGGCGATAGAGGATGAGATGGTTGTATGGCATCACTGACTCAACGGACATGAGTTTGGGCGAACTCTGGGAGATGGTGAAGGACGGGGAAGCCTGGTTTGCTGCAGTCCATGAGGTCACAAACAGTCGGACACGACTGAGCGACTAAGCAACAACAACAAAACTATTCTCTAATTTCAAACAGACAATAAATGAATAAGTTTTAGAAAACAAACTTTACCTCCAAATTTAGTAACAACAGCAATAAAAATAAAGCTAGTCGAAATAACTACACGTGTGGCTCACGTTATGTTTCTATCAGACAACACTGTTTTAGACAATAGGGTATGTTACTTTCAAGCCAAAGCAACTACAGAAATGCTCCTTTCCCTGCCTGAGTGAAGGTCGAAACCTCTGATGGCAGCATCATTAGATGGTGGAGCCTCTATAAGCCCAAGTCCTTGAATTACTCTTTAGAACCAAAGCCCTGCCAGTACTCACTGGACACCTGCTGTAAGAAATAAACTTTACTTTGTTAAGCAATAACCTAACCTATCATGATGGATGCTGCTTTCCATTGTGTCAACTTCACCTTCCACTTGGCTCCTGATTTTAGGTACAAAATAACTGCCTGCAATTCTCACAGCTACAGGCCTCTTAGTTCAGTTTACAGAGAATTGATTCAGAACTATCTTTTTAAAAAAAGGAAGGAATTTGCTTTCTTGTGAACCCCCAGCAGACATTTTCTTATATTTCATTGGTTCACATTCACTCCCATGCTCACCCCTGAATCAACATATTTAACATATTTCATGAACTAGCTCAGACCTGAGTCGTAAGACAAGCTCCACTCCTACAGTCGGGAGTCGAGTTCTCAAAAGACGGAGACTGATCTGTTACCCAAACCAAGATACTTTAGAAAGTGATAAAGAATATATTCATAATTATTCCAGAAGCACAGACACAAAACAGAGATCCCAAAGTACATGGCTTCCTGAGGAAGATGTGGATGCCTGAATGAAAAGTTGGTAGGTAGTAAGAAAAAGTGGAATGGTTACTGGGGTAATAACCACAATAACTATGCTAAAAATATATTTTTAATCACATACCTACTGTCTTAGTCCATTCAGGTTGTTACAATAAAATATCATAGACTGGAGAGCTTATAAACAATAGAAATTTATTGTTCACAATTCTGGACGCTTGGAAATCCAAGATGAAGGTGCAGGCATATTTGGTGTCTGGTGAGAGCTTCCTAGTTCATGGATGGTTGTCTTCTGGTTGTAAACTCACATAGGAGAAAGGAAAGGAAGCTCTCTGGAGCCTGTTTTATAAGGGCACTAATCCCATTTGTGATGGTTTGCGCCTGCTTGCTCAGTCACTTCTGTCGTGTCTGACTCTGCAACACCAGGGAATGTAGCCCTCCAGACTCTCCTGTCCATGCGATTTCCCAGCAAGAATAATGGAGTGAGTTGCCACGCCCTCCTCCAGAAGATCTTCCCAACCCAGAGACTGAACATTCCTCTGCTGTGTCTCCAGAATTGTAGGCAGATTCTTTATCACTCGAGCCACCAGGAGGGCCCCCTTGTGACCTAATCATGTCCCAAAGGCCCCACCTGCAAACAACATCACGTGGGTGGGTTGCAACATATGAATTGGGGTGAGGGTAGGGAATGGAACACCAGCATTCCATCAATAGCACATACAAAGAAAGTAAGTCCACGAGGCAGTGAAGACCAGATATATTCTCTATTAGAGAAAACTCTGCCGACCACCAAACTTGCTCCTGAAGTTGGCTTGTTTTCACGGTATTCTTTCTGAGGTAACACAACTAGGAATCAGTGTTAGGTGAACTCAGACCAGACCTCCCATCCCCCACACCAAGGCTTTTCAACGACCTCAAAGCAGAAGTGACAAAGAACAACATTTTCCACATTTTCAGAAGTAAACTCATTATTTTGATTATTTTGAGATCATTTTCAGTGCAATCTGAAGATACTGACCTTTGCAAACTGAGAAAAGAGAAACAGTGTTATCTCACTGAGCCCAGGGAGTAACACCTAGGATGCAGTCTAAGTTCTGAGACCAACTAGTTGACTGACTTCATATAAAGTCATTAATAGATCTCCTAAGTCCTCATCTGTAAAAGGGAGATAGCAATACTTGTAATCTACTTATCAAACTGGTTATTTGGAGGCTCAAATTAAGAAAATAGATATGAAAATCTTCTGAAACTTTAAGAGCACTATACAAGTGTGAAGTATTATTATTAAGAACTTCCAGCTGGGTCAGGCATTTTTCTGTGGGAGGCAGTTTAAAGGTTATGAATAATCACCTTGTTATAATTGGATATGTAAATGTTCCCAGAGGTCTTTTTCATCAGGCTATTCAGATAAATCAAAACTGATGATGATGTCAATGATGATAATGATGATATTTCTTTAATAGTGAATAAGAAGCAGGAAGCAAAGATAATGGTCTCATACCTTGATCCATGGAAAACAAAGTACCTTTCAGTGTCTTTATTTTTTGAAGATTTCCAGTGATGATATAACTGGAGCTGCAACTTTTACTATCACTGTGAGTCTGGTATGTTTGCTCATACTAATCCATTAGCATTTAATATTGTTGTTCTTATCTCTTATAAGCATCTACTAACAGCTGAACTGCATTAAGTCTGGCTTCAGTGCCCCTGGAGTGATTCAATCTTAAAATGATTGTGGATTTTGAAAAGACAGGGGAAAACTGGCCATGGGTTCTCATGGGAGCCCACTGGCAGACAGGCTGTCCTGAACCTGCTGTCATTTTTAGGAGGTTATAAAGTTGAGAAATATTTCCCCTGTGGGCACAAGAAGAAAAGAATGTGGGAAAGCAGACAGTGAAGAGCCATGACCCTGTGTCCCTTCATATCTTGTATAGAACCAAAAAGTGTACAGAATTTGAAAGTGCCTCTGAGATGAGAGAAATGTTGGTGTCTCTTTGATTTGGCTCGCTCTTATCAACTTGAGCATCCTTCTTTAATATCCACCATTGTGCTTCTTCTCGACAAAATGTATCAGCGTGAGACTTCCTGGGTAGTCCAGGGGCTCAGACATTGTGCTCCCAGTTCAAGGGGCTGGGTTCCATCCCTGACCAGGGAACCAAATCCTACATGCTGCAACTAAGAGCTCACATGCTGCAGCAAAGATAGTGTGCTACAACTAAGCCCCAGCATAGTCAGATAAATTTTAAAAAGATGTCCAAAAACAAATTACTATGAGTCTGAATCAAAGATGTCAAAGATGTATTAAACATGGCATCAGTATAGAAAATTTAACTTACAATGAAGCAAGGCCAAGGCTTTTAATAAAATGTAAAGATATGCAACTGTCTTAATTTACATAAATGTGGTAGTCAAAGAGACTTGTTACAAAGAAGAAAGCCCACTCAAACAAATAAAGGGAAAGAACTGCTGTAAAAATGTAGTTAATTATATAGACATCCAAAGACAAAACAGTTTATGCATATATATTCCTCCACCATCTAGCATGGCTAGAACATTATGATTTTTCTGTGTTCTCCTCTCATAGATAAAAATGCCCCCAAAAGTTTCCTACTTTGATTGTCTAAAATTTATTTGAAAAGAAAGAGGGGAATTGCTTTGATCCACAACTATATTTATAAATCCTCTTGTAGCCTGAATATATTAAAAGAATTGAAGTTTTGAACTGAAAGTTGCTTATATGATGCTACTTTATGTACACCACCAAAAATAACTTCAATTGTTTTCATTTTTAGTATAAATTTGGGGCTTCTGTAAGTGGCTACCTATATGTTTCAAAAACAAAATAACACTCTGATGAATAGTCACATTAATTAGTGTTATTCGTGGCATAAAGCACTACATCCTAGTATTACCCTTCTAACTTGAGCCGTTACAGAGGACCCCTGCTAGCCTGGTCTGCGCAGTGCCCAGTAACTGGAAGGAATCCTACCTATGTGCTTTTATCCACAGAGCTCTTTAGTTCTGGGTCTCTGAGAAAAGAACCACAGCTTGAAACAGAAATATAAAGATGAACAGACAAAATAACTGACCCCAGAGTTAAAAGCATCGTACAAGTAAATTTTTGAAAAGATTAAATTTATATCCTCAAAGTTATTTAAAAGGACAGTATTTTTGTAAAACAAGTTCTGGAGTCTACGGGGGAAAAAAAGAGCAATTAAGAACAGGAAAGAGTTTTTAGAAAATAAACATAAAATTTCCAAAATAAGAAAAACTTAATAGAATTCCTGAATAATAAAACATGCATGGCTGAAGACTTTAACTGGTAGCCTAGAAGATAAAACTGAGGACATTTTAAAATTTAGAGCAATAAAATATGATATAGCTCCAGGAGACCCAGTATCTGTTTAATAAGAGTTCTCAATGGAGGAAACAGAAATCATAAGGAAAGAAGCAAAGAAACAGTAGTTACTCATGCTGAGCACAGAGCCTCCCTTTCCCAAGTGATTAGTGACATAAATGGCTAATGTGGACAAGGTCTTGGGCCTGGGGAGGGAAATGAAGAAACTGTGGCCTACTTAGGATTATAGTGTCCTACAGACAGTTTGTTTGGCCTAGTTAAGGCAGCTTCGGTCAAGCATCTTTACAAAGCTGAAAAGACTCAAAGTCAGTCATCCGAGGAGAAGGCCTGTCACCCTGGTGGAAACAGAAGAGACATGTATTGATTTTGTATCCAATGGTTTGAGCCTATGGCTCCAAACAAGGGAACCCCCTAGTTCTACCATTGCAGACCACTCTTAGGAGGAATTGTACCTTTGGTCTGAGTTGCCCTCTTTCTTGTGAGTGAAGAAGGGCCACTAACATCCACTACACACACACACCGAAGTGAAGAATGCTGACCATGTGTCAAGTTCGCACTCACTGATGCCTCACTAGAAAAGTTTCCTTCTTAGTTCTCATCTCCTTTCCTCCACCACTGCCGGAGAGATCCCAACAAGCTGGCTTCCACATGCCCTGTTATGGGAAAGCAAAGAAGGATCTCAGGTTATGTCAGGGGCTCAGCAGCTTAAAAGAGGAAGAACAGGGCCAAAAAAAAATCAACCATAAAACAAAAAACTAGGACAGATGTCTCCCATGAGGCAGATTCAGATAGAGAGAAAATACAGTTAAGAAAAGTACTATGTAAATCAGTAGCATACAAAAAGATTGCTAAATGAAGATTCAGAAAACCGAAAATATTTATTTGGAAAAGATTTTTTTTAAACCATAGTACTTGAATTTTAAAATTCATTAGAGGAACACCAAAATAGAGGGGATACTTTTGAAAACAAAATTAAAACTGTGAAAGGTCAGATAGAAGAAGTGTATTACAATGAAGCCCCATAACAGAAAGGCTGAAGGTCCTGAGTAAAAAGATGTGGAAGACAGATCCAAAGCAATGTCCATTCCGAGAGGTAAAGAGAGAACATACAAATGCCAAGTTTGAAAAGAGAACTGAAGAAAGATTGCTTTTCAGATTAAATATGCCAAGCATAATTAATTTTCAAGTGAGACGAATTTTGACAAAATCTGAAAAAACTATCACTCCCAAGGATAAGAAGAAAATATAATTCCAACATTAATACACACACACACACATACACATAGCCACACACAGATTAGCTTAGGAAAGAATATCACAATGGACTCCTCACTTGCAACTCTGGAAGATAGGGGAAAATATTTCTAAGAAGTAAGATTCAAGAATTCTTTACCAGCCTAGATATCATCCCCATGGAAGAGCCAGAGAATAAATTTTACATGCTTTCAAAATTTTATATCCTCCCTAGGCAACAAAGAAGCAAAGAGAAAACTAATTCAGGACAAAGATTCTCAATTTCCTAAAAGACTGAGTGTACAAGGCTTCCCTGATAGCTCATTTGGTGAAGAATCCGCCTGCAATGCTCGAGACCCTGGTTCGATTTCTGGGCTGGGAAGATCCGCTGGAGAAGAGATATGCTATGCACTCCAGTATTCTTGGGCTTCCCTTGTGGCTCAGCTGGTAAAGAATCTGCCTGATGCGGGAGACCTGGATTCGATCCCTGGGTTGGGAAGATCCCCTGGAGAAGGGAACAGCTACCCACTCCAGTATTCTGGCCTGGAGAATTCCATGGACTGTATATAGTCCATAGAGTCTCAAAGAGTCGGACACGACTGAGCCACTTTCACTTTCATTTTCACAAGAAACAGTGTAAGCAAAAAAAACTTGCTTTTAGAAACTGTTAAAAAATATTAAAATTAAAGCAATGATGATAATGCAATTTTTGAAGAATAAAATAAATGTTCAATGAGGATTATAAAAAGTGAAAAGGCATAATTCAAAGAAAAGTAAACAATAGTTTAGAGCTAAAATGTCAATAATATATAGAAATTAGGGTTAAAGAATGCTGTTTTGAAATAGAAGTTTATTATAAGATGGTGGTGGAGGGGGAAGAGGAAGTAGGGAAATACAGTGGTGAAGGCCATTGATCTATTTTAATTTTAGAATGTTAAAATAGAGACCCAGAGCAGAATTTTGAAATTATTGTTGGGAGTGAGAGGCAGGAGGGATAAGACAGTAGATATAGGAAAAAGGAACAGAACTAGATTTCTTTCTTAACCCCTCGAAGTAAAGGGTGAATTTGCTTTTCAAGCACAGAGAACAGTTATAATCATCGTCCATGTACGAGGCCATAAATAAAACCTTAATAAATTCAAGGGAAAAAATCATATAACATATTCTCTAACAACCACAATAAAAGCAAGCATAACAAGAAAAGAATAATTTTTATTTTAAATATGTGCACTTAGAGATTTAGAAGCACTCTTTTAAATAACTCTTGGTTTAAAAAGGATATCAAAACCAAAGTTACAAACTACCGAACAATGCATGACAAAGAAAATTGCTTATCAAAGCACATGTGATCCCGTTTAATATGACATATGTTATCCAAAGCAAGAAATAAGCTTACAGCTTAAAATAATTTATCAAAGTTAAGAGAGATTGAAAACAAAGAATGCTAAAATTTTAACTCAGAATCAAGAAAAAATGATGAATTAAGTGCAGAGATATTAAAGAAATACATTAATAAACACAAAATTAATTAAATACAAAACAAAGACTAAGTGCACACCAATAAAACCAAAAGCATATAAGTTTTGGGGGAAAACTAATAAAATGGCTAAGTCTTGCAACCTAGAGAAAAAGAGAGAAGTTCATTGATCAGGTTAGCCCTGGTGTCCTTGAAGAGCTTGGTGGTGATTATTCTCTGCAAGCCAGTATGAGAAAAGCTGCCGTCTAACTGGACTCAATGAATTCACTGAGGATGATGGAATGCTAGGGTGACAGGGAGCAAGTGATAGCACTTAATCCTCAAAGACAAGGCATCTATGGTTACTGTAATGAAAGGAGAGTCAAAGTAGTCATGCGGTTATTTAAACCTGCTTAGAGCTTTCGTGTTGGTGAATTGATCACAGCACCCTTAGGACTGAAATAGAGAGGCAGTGAACAAGTCTTTCTTCATGTATGTAAGTGAAAGAGCTTAGACTTAATGTTTAAAAAGTCTGACTTAACCACTACAGTACAGAATTGTGAATCCTCAATCAATTCCCAAGATCAAAGTCCCCTGAATATGAATGAAGAGGAGGCTGGTGTTCTCTTGAGGAAGGACCTACTAACCTACCAAAAATGTATATGGTATATCTTCCTTCTAGACTACCAAATAAACTTGGTGTCATTTAGCAGGGAGACTGCGCATAGGGGAAGGAAAAGAATCAGAATTTGAGGATTTCCGGATATCTTAATCTAGCACACTTAGGATCCATTTCCATACATGTTTCTCTAGTGTATATTGCAATCATCTGGGGGCAAATGGTGTCTCCTCGTGGGATCTCACCCTCTGGGATGTGAAGAGGTCTGAGTCTGGCTTTATGTCTAGAAGTAATGAGAGGTAGTAGAAGTGGTCCTAAAGGAGATCAGCATTTTGCTGTAAACTAACCAACTCATGGGAGGCCATTTCAGATTCTCAAGCAAAGGAAAACTAATGACTTCAGTCAGGGGAGATGTTGCTCTATTTCATCCCAACATCTCCAAAAGTCTCAATCTATTATCGCAGGTGCCAAAACTTACCTACACACCATCAACTCGAGAAGTCCCAAATCTTATCATCTAAGAAAATATAGATAGAACTCTGGTACAATCCATTCTAGAGCAAAATTCTCCTTCATTTGTGAACCTGGGAAAACAACAAGCTACTTATATGCTGCTGTGGTTTGAATGTTTGTATCCTCTAAAATTCATATGTTAATCCTAACCCCCAGATGAAGGTATTAGGAGATGGGGCTTTGGGGAAGTGGTTAGGTCATGAGGGTGAAACCCTCATGAATAAGATTAATAACCTTTTTTTTTTTTGAGATTAATAACCTTACAGAGGCCCCAGAAATCTCCCTTGCTCCCTTCTACCATGTGGGAACACAGCCAGAAATTGCTGTTAACCAGTAAGCAGGCTCTCACCTAACCTGAAAACTGCCTGCACCTTGATCTTGAAATTCCCAGCCTCCAGGACTGTGAGAAATAAATTTCTGTTGTTTATAAGCCACCTAATCTGTGGGGTTTTATTATAGCAACCATAACAAATTAAGATGTGTGCTCACACAATACAGTGAAGCCATAGGATAACAGTTACAGATATTCTCACTGCAAAAGGGAGAACATGGAAGAAAAAGAGTCACTGGTCTCAAGCAACTTTAAAATCCAACGGGCCAAACTTTGTTAGGTTTCAAAGGTTGGGAATAATCCTCTGTAACTCCTGGCTCTGACCTCTGGACCCAATGCCTTACCCTTGAAGTCATCCTTTTTTCTTGAAGGGTAGAACATATTTGCAGATTAGTAGTTTTATCATGTTTCCTGCATGTGGAATTCTAGGGGACCAACAGCCTTCTTTCATTTCATCCTGTTGCTTGTCCTTTTTAGTCTAAGTTGTCAGTTTTTCTGCTGATACAACATTCTTGTCAGTCTCTTATGTATGTCATGGAAATGTAGGCCATTAAACAATAGGCTCCTCTACAGTAATCACATCTTTTTCTGGCTTCTGCTGAGATGGCTGAGGAGATCCATGAATCATGTGCTTCATCCCTTCAAATTCACTCTGCGTTCTTCCAAAGCACTAGCAAAAGATATCCAGACACATCCTTGGTTTTCTCTTTGTGTGTGTGTGTGCTCACTCAGTCGTGTCCAACTCTTTTTGACCCTATGGACTATAGCCTGCCAGGCTCCTCTGTCCATGGAATTTTCCAGGCAAGAATATTGGAATGAGTTGCCATTTCCTGCTCCAGGGGATCTTCCCGACCCAGAGATCAAACCCACATCCTTTGCTTTGGCAAGAGGATTCTTTACCACTGCGCCACTTTAGAGCATAATTTTCTGGCAATTACTCTCCAGATTTTAGCTTTTTAAAATTTCTTTTGCAGTTTGGATAGGCTAAGGATTTTCTAAATCATCAAATTCTGGTTTCTTTTTGCTTAACAATTCTTCTCTTAATTTATTTCTTTCTTGTCTCACTTTACTATAATCAACAAGAAGAAACCATGTTCCACCTTCAACGCTTTGTAGTACTCAATTCCTGATACCAAAATATGTATTGGTTTCCTATGGCTGCTGTAACAAATTACCACTATGTGCTGGCTTACAGCAACATGTACTTTTTTAAAAAAAGAATATATTTATTCTTTACCATATATATAATAGGAACACATACATACATGTATATGTGTGCTCAGTCATGTCCGACTCTTTCGTGACCTCACTTCATGGGCTGTAGCCCATGAGGAATTCTCTAGGCAATTCCGTCCATGGAATTCTCTAGGCAAGAACACTGGAGTGGGTTGCCACTTCCAACTCCAGGGCATCTTTCTGACCCAGGAATCGAACCCATGTCTCCTGCATTGGCAGGTGGATTCTTTACCACAGCACCCCCTGGGGAGCCCCTGGGGAGCCCATACATACGTATACCTACGTATACAGTATACATATTATATATACATACACACATTGTTTCTGAGTCACTAAATTGTGTCTGACTCTTCAGCAACATATACTTTTTTTCTTATAGTTCTGGAGGTTAGAAGTCTGAAATCCACTTCTCTGAGCCAAAATCAGTCTGCAGAGTCACATTCACTCTGGAGGCTCAAAGGGTGACTCTTTCCATTTCTTTCTTGGCATCTAGGGCTGTATTTCTTACATGCCTTGGCTCATGGCTCCTCAGCCATCTGCAAAGCCAGCTGGGTAGCATCTTGCTTCAGTCATCACACTGCCTTCTGTCTTTGTAATCAAATCTTCCTCCGTCTTCTCTCCTTTAAGGAAATTTGGGATTACCTTTAGAATCCACCTGGATAACCCAAGATAACCACCCTATCTCAAAATCCTTATCTTAATCACATCTGCAAAGCCTCTGTTGCCCTATAGGGTAAAATTCACAGGTTCCTGGGATTAGACTGTTGATATCTTTGGGGGCCATTATTCCGCTTACCACATTGGGAACTTTCTTTTTCTTTCTTTTTCTTATTGGAGGATAATTGCTCTACAATGTTGCGCTAGTTTCTGCTGTACAATGAAATGAATCAGCTACATGTATCCACGTATCCCCTCCCCCTTGGGCCTCCTTCCCAGTCCCCCAAATCCCACCCTTTTAGGTCATCACACAGCACCCAACAAGGTAATATTCACAATGCTTAGCATCTTTTTTTTTTTTTTTAAGCAAAAAAGGAAGCACCCTATATTATACTAAAGAGTTTAGGGTAGGGATGAATTGAGAGAGTAGCGTTGAAACATACATATTACCATATGTAAAACAGATAGTTAATGGGAAGTTGTTGTATAACACGGAGCTCAACACGGTGCTCTGTGACAACCTAGGGGGTGGGATGGGTGGGCGGTGGAAGAGAGGTTCAAGAGGGAGGGGACACGTGTATATTTATGGCTGATTTGGCATAAGACAAAAGACAACACAGATTGTATGTGTTGGCAAAAGACAACACAGATTGTAAAGCAATTATCCTCCAATTAAAAGTAAATTTTAAAAAGAGTGTAGGGTACTTTTTTTTTATTTAATGCTAACCATTGTGAATATTACCTTGTTGGGTGCTGGATATTTCTGTGTTTGAATACAAAGTTTAGTTACCTGGAAACAGTTTGATTCTTTCAGGCTTGCTTTTAAACTTTGTGAGGTGAGATACAAAAAAAAGCTCTAGCCAATGTCTAATTTGGCTCCAATAATTCCTGAATTCTCTGCCCAATGCCCTGTGAATTACAAGATCTTTCATTCTGGCTGGTGAGAACATGATGTGTTTCTGGCCCCGTGTGAGCATCCGGGATTTTTCCCTCTGCCCCTGGGGGATAGAATTCTATCCCCAGCCTCAGGCACTTTCCTCATACACATGTAATTATCAGTGCCCAGCAGAGGAACAACTAAAACAGAAAATCAGAAGATCTTCAGAACTCTCTTGACAGTCTCTGATCCTTTATACTCCTGCCCCAGGAACTCTTGCTTGTCCTCGCAAGATTCTCAACATTTTCTCCTCAACTCAGGAAGACTATTAGGCTCTGCCGGGTCTCCTCCTCCTTTGTGCTGTGGCCTGGAAACCTTCTTTGGGCCGTAAAAGAGGCAATCACAAAGCTCATCTCCTGTTTCTCATCTCAGCGATCACTGACTGGCACAGCCTGGTGTCCGATGCCTGAAGACTGTTGTTTCCTGGATTTTATTCAGTTTTCTAGTTATTTCAAGCATGAGGGTATTTCAGGTCCCTGTTACTCCATCTTTGCCAAAAGCAGAAGTTCTTAAATTTTATGTGAAAATATAAAGGAGCTAGAAGAGAAAAAAAAAAAATTGAAAATGAACATATTTTAAGGAATCACACTACCACTTGGTTTCAGTTTTTTTAAAAAAAAGATGAACTGTTATATCCAAAAATGTGAATAATCTCAGTCTAACAAAGCTACAGTAAACGAGATAATATGGTGTTTGTGGTAGTTAGTTTTATATGTCAACTCGACTGGGCTAAAGAGATGCTCAGAAGGCTGGTAAAATATTAGTTCTGGGTGTGCCTCTGAGGGTGTTCCCAGAAGAGATTTGGCATATGAATTGGTAGACTGAGTCAATCCTCACTCATGTAGACTGGCATCATCCAATCCCTTGAGGTCCTGGATAGCACAGAAAGGCAGAGAGAGAGCAAGTTTGCTCCCTTTGCTTGATCTAGCACTTTCACCTTCCCCTGACCTCAGACACTGGCTCTGGTTCTCAGGCCTTCAGACTTGGACTGGGGCTTATGCCCTTGGCTCTCCTGGTTCTTAGGCCTTCGGACTCAGGCTGAATTACACCACCAAATTTCCTGGTTCTCCAGCTTGCAGATGGCAGGTGGTAGGCTGCCATAACTGTGCAAGCCAATTCCTATAACAAATCTGTGTCTATATACCTCTCCGTCCATAGGAATATATATATATAGAGAGAGAGAGAGACAAAAAGAGGAAGTTCTTGTTGATGATTTTTCTCTGGAGAACGCTAATACAATATTTATATAAGGATAGATTGCTGGGACAGTGTAAAGAGTTCAGAAATAGACTTTATATGTATATGGTCAATAGTGGGGACTTTTTTTACAAATAAGGAAAAGAAATAGTCTTTCTAGCAAATGATGTTAGAATAATTAGACATCCATAGGCAAAATAATGAACCTAGACCCTACCTCACACTATATACAGAAATTAACTTGAAATGAATTATAGATACAAACTTAAAAGTTAATATTATAAAATTCCTAGGAGGCGCCATAGGGAGAAAATTTTTATGTCATTGGGTTAGGTAAAGATTTTTAAATAGATCACAAAATACACAAATTATTATTTTTTTTAAATTATTTTTAATTGATAAATTTACCACCATCAAATTTAAACTTCTGCTTTTGGAAAAACTCTGTTTAAGAAAATAAAAAGGTATACTGGGAGAAAACACTTGCAAACACATATCTGATTAATCAATGGAATACATAATATATACAGACATCTGACAACTCAGTAGTAAGAAATAGATATTTCAATTTAAAAACTGGGCAAAAGATTTGAATAAATACTTCACCAAAAAGGATATATGGATGTCAAATAAGTACATTAAAATATGCTAAACATTATTTGTCTTTCAGGAAATATAAAACAAACCACAGTGAAATACCACGACACACTTATTAGAATGACTAAAATTAAAGCCTGAAAATACCAAGTATTAAGAGAACATAGACTCACTGGAGACCTCACATGTATTGCCTTTGGGAACATGAAATATTTCTGCCACTTTGGAAGTGTTTCAGTTTCTTTTAAAGTTAAATATTCTCATTATGAGGCTTCCCTGGTGGCTCAGTGGTAAAGAATCAGCCAGCCAATGCAGGAGACATGGGTTCGATCCCTGGGTCAGGAAGATCCCCTGCAGAAGGAAACGGCAACCCACTCCAGTATTCTTGCCTGAGAAATCCATGGACAGAAGAGCCTGGTGGGCTATAATCCATGGGATTGCAAAAGAGTAGGACACAGTTTAGCAACTAAAACAACAACAAATCTATAAATCTACAATACTCAATGAGTAATCCAAAAATCTCATTCCACAGTTTCCCACAAAAATTAAAAACATGTCCACACAAACCTCTACACAAATATGGTACACTCATAAATGGAATATTACTCAACAATAAAAAGGTATAAATTATTTTTACATTCAACAATGTAAATAAATGTCAAAATCATGGTGTTAAAAAAAAGTCCAGACACAGAATACTATATACTGTAAGATTCCATTTAAATGATACTACAGAAAAGCAAATCAATAGGGACAGTCCGCAGACCAGGAGCTAAGCTGGGATAAAGGGACTAATTGCCAAAGGGCATGAAGGAATTTGTGTGGGTAACGTAAATATCCTGTATCTTAATTACCTGTCAAAACTCATTGAGATATACTTTAAAAGTGTGAATTTTACCAAATATAAATTATATCTCAATAAAATTGCTTAAAAGATGTCTTGTCATAGAAAACCAAATATACAGTATGATCCCATTTCTTTGAAGAAAAATGTTTACATTTTAAATTTTGATGTGTTTATGTATTTAAACACACACACATATAGATCTATAGAAAGACCTAGAAAAACATGCACTACATTTTCTTAGTACCTGAAGCTGGAAATGGAAGTGGGATTGTGGGCTGTCAAAGACTGGATTCTATGGAAGCTGAATCTGATACAGATTTGACAAGTGGGTAACTGCAGCCAAGAAATTAAAAGCTACTTGCTCCTTGGAAGAAAAGCTCTGACAAACCTAGGAAACGTATTAAAAAGCAGAGACATCACTTTGCTGACCAAGGTCCATTTAGTCCAAGCTATGGTTTCTCCAATAGTCATGTATGGATGTGAGAGTTGGACTATAAAGAAGGCTGAGCACTGAAGAACTAATGCTTCTGAACTGTGGTGTTGGAGAAGACTCTTGAGAGTCCTTTGGATAGCAAAGAGATCCAACCAGTCCATCCTAAAGGAGATCAGTCCTGAATATTCATTGGAAGAACTGATGCTGAAGCTGAAACTCCAATAGTTTGGCCACCTGATGCAAAGAGCTGACTCACTGGAAAAGACCCTGATGCTGGGAAAGATTGAGGGCAGGAGAAGGAGGCAACAGGATGAGATGTTTGGATGGCATCATCAACTCAATGGGCATGAGTTTGAGCAAACTCCTGGGAGATGGTGGAGGAAAGGGAAGCCTGGCATGCTGCTGTCCATGGGGTCACAAAGAGTCAGACACGACTGAGCAACTGGGCAACAACAAACCATATACTGTGCTGCCCTGTCTGGAAAGCTCTGTTGTCTGATTATAAGTGATCTCCCCAATGTCAATAGGGATGAGCTGAGAAATGCAACAATAGTAGATAGCCTGAGGATCCAGGCAGGCTACCTGCTCATGCAGCTTGCTTATGTCCTTAGTCCTGCTCATGCTTGACCCCAGATGTACCATATTCCTCTAACAATGGATTGCTACTGAGCCTGCCCTGGTTTACAGTTGAGTGGATCTGACAGAATCCAGTTCCAAGTGTATAGTCACTTGGTATCTCTGAGTCAGATGCTCCATTTCTACCAGAGCCCAGTAGCACAGCAGGAATTGTTTTTCAAAAAGCATATGATTATCTGCCAAGAGGGCATAAGTCTAGAACCAGAAGCCTGATTCTACCACAGTAGTTTGCCATGAACCCCACACAGCATCACTTCATTCATATACCGAATACACTAGAGTCTGCCAAGTCATTCAGGCCAAGCAGCAGAGCTGCTAACATTATAGGGGCCTGCTGCAGAACCCTTTCTTGTTCTGCACCCCATAAAATGATGGCAGCCTTCTGGGATGTTCAATATATGGATTGGAGGAGCATTCCCACATTAGAATGTTGTTGTTCAGTCACTCAGTTGTGTCCGACTCTTTGAGACCTCACAGAATGCAGCACATCAGGCTTTCCTGTCCTTTACTGTCTCCCAAACTTTGCTCTGGAGAAGGCAATGGCAATCCACTCCCGTACTCTTGCCTGGGAAATCCCATGGAAGGAGGAGCCTGGTAGGCTGCAGTCCATGGGGTCGCAAAGAGTCCGACAGGACTAAGCGACTTCACTTTCACTTTTCACTTTCATGCATTGGAGAAGGAAATGGCAACCCACTCCAGTGTTCTTGCCTGGAGAATCCCAGGGACGGGAGCCTGGTGGGCTGCTGTCTATGGGGTCGCACAGAGTCAGACACGACTGATGTAACTTAGCAGCAAACTTCACTCTAACTCATGTCCATTGGGTCAGTGATGCCATCCAACCATCTCATTCTCTATCACCTCCTTCTCCTGCCCTCAATCTTTCCCAGCATCAGGGTCTTTTTCCAATGAGTCGGCTCTTCACATCAGGTGGCCAAAGTATTGGAGCTTCAACTTCGGCATCAGTCCTTTTCAATGAATATTCAGGCTTGATTTCTTTTAGGGTTGACTGGCTTGAGCTCTTTCCTGTCCAAGTGATTCTTCTCTAGCATCACAGTTCAAAAGCATCAGTTCTTCAGCACTCAGCTCAGAATGAGCGGTCTTCTAAATCTAAAAAGGCCTACCAGGCACTGTATTTTCTTTCTCATGAAGGAAGTTGCAAGACGTGGTAGTTTGTCTTTTATTTTGAGGGGACATCCTGACACACTCACAACTACTTGAACAGCTGAAATTTTTTCCAGTGCGATAGACCTTTGAATCTTTGTAGGGTTTACCTTCCACCCTTAGGTACATAGGTATCTTGCCAAGGCCTCCAGGATGCTAGCCACTTTTGGTCCCCTGATACTACTGGAATAATATATTTGATGTAGGGGCTCAATGTATTATTTGAGGGGATATCCACATGGTCCAGACCCCTTCAGACTATATTATGATAGACTATTCTATGACATAAGGTAGTAGATTTAAAGTAGCCCTGGGAAAAACTGTAAATATCTATTGTTGCCCATTCCATGTTGAGAGGTTTTTTTTTTCTTTTTTTCTGATTGGAATGGAAAAGACAGCATTTGCCAACTCAGGGGCCACAATCCATGTACTTGAGGCCATATTAATCTGCTTTACACAGGGCCGCAAGTAGGGCTACTACTTGGAGGGAGCAGTAGCCTAATGTGATCCTCTAGGATTTACCCTGCTCCTGTAGTGGCTAGACTTGCAAATTAAACGGACGAGAATCAGTGTATGTACTCTATTGCTTGTACATTTCCTACTGCTTTTGTATTTGTAACAAATTCCATACACTGAAACAACAAAAATGTATTATCTTACAGTTCTAGAGGTCAAAGTCTAAAATGGGCCTCACTGGGCTAAATCAAGGTTAGTGTTCCTTCCGGAATCCACTGACTTGCCTTTTCCAGCTTCTAAAATTTGCCCATTTTCCCTTGGTTTCTGGGCCCCATTCATCTTCAAAGCCAGTAATAGCTGGTCAAGTCTTTCTCATGTTGCATCACTCTGACACCTTGTCTCTTCTCTTACTTCCACATTTAAGGTAAACTGATTAGCAACCTTAATTCCATCTGCAACTTTATATATTTTTTTACTTTTAAAATTTTGTTTATTTTTAATTGAGGGATAATTGCTTTAAAATACTGTGCTGGTTCTGCCATCAGTTCAGTTCAGTCGCTCAGTTGTGTTTGACACTTTGCAACTCCATGGACTGCAGCACGCCAGGCTTCCCTGTCCTTCACCAACTCCTGAAACTTGCTCACACTCACGTCCATCGAGTTGGTGATGCCATCCAACCATGTCATCCTCTGTCATGCCTTTCTCCTGCCTTCAATCTTTCCCAGCATCAGGGTCTTTTCAAATGACTTAGTTCTTCGCATCAGGTGGCCAAAGTATTGGAGTTTCAGCTTTAGCATCAGTCCTTCCAATGAATATTCAGGACTGATTTCCTTTAGGACTGACTGGATCTCCTTGCCGTCCAAGGGACTCTCAAGAGTCTTCTCTAACACCACAGTTCAAAAGCATCAGTTTTTCGGCGCTCAGCTTTCTTTTAGGTTTTTGCCATACGTCACCATGAATCAGCAATGTCCTCTTCCTCTTGAACATCCCTGCCGCCTCCCACCTCCCATCCCATCCCCCCGCTAGGTTGTCAAGGAACATGGGTTTGAGCTCCCTGAGTCATAGAGCACATTCCCACTGGAAATCTATTTTACATACGGTAATGTGTATGTTTCCATGCAACTCTCTCCACCATCTGCAACTTCTTTAAAAAATTTATTTATTTATTTTTATTTCTGGCTGTGCTTCAGTAATTATGGCACACGGGCTTAGTTGCTCTGTAGAAATTAGAATCTTCCCAGACCAGGTATCAAACCCAGGTGCCCTGCATCGGCAGGCAGATTCCTAACCACTGGACACCAGGGAAGTCCCATCTGCAACTTTAATTCTCCCTGACATATAGCATAATGGTCATAGGTTCCAGGAATTAGAACCTGGACATTTTTGCAGGGACTATTATTATTCCCACAACTCTTCTTTTCTGAGAGTGCATTTACTTGGGTAAATGACAACATCTCTTTGGAGAAGAGATGGCAGAATTATTACTATGCTCATTGTTATCATGTTGCAGGGGCTTTCTCCCTGTGGATCCAGCTTCCTCTTCATTCAATGTGCTCCAGGTCTAAAAATTGGTTCAATCCATATTTGAGCAAAGAATCATGAGTTTTTATCGAGGCAATGCTCTCAGTCTTCTGATCATTTATCCTTTTTTTTCTAAAAAGACTTTTTGATGTGGACCATTTTAAAAATCTTTATTTATAATTTCTTACAGCATTGCTTCTATGTTTTGGTTTTTCTTTGGCCCCGAGGCGTGTGGGATCTTTGCTCCCAGACCAGAGATTGAACCCACACCCCCTGCATTGGAAGGTAAAGTCTTAACTATTGGACCACCAGGGAAGTTTCTGATCATTTATCCTTGATTTGTTATGATGGTACTCACTGAATAGTACATATTTTGGCTTACATCTATTTTGCCCTTGGGGTCACTTGTTTGATTACCCTTTTACAACACTCTCTTCAAGTCAGTTCCCTTTGCCTGTCATTCCAGGCCTGTAGTTCATTACAGTAATTGTATCCACCTGGCTTCTAGCAGCTAAGTGCTGCCACCTGGCCTACCCTGTTTCAGGTTCTTATCAACCTGGAACTATAACAATGTCCCCTCCCATTAAAATCTCCTCTTCCATACAAAGGACAGGCTAATCATGATTAGTGATGCTGGGACCCTCACACCAGCACCTTCCATACAGCCTTGGTGGGTGGTATGTTCTCTAGGTACACCTCTGGAATATGATGCCCTAGTGGGTCTTCTGGTTTCATAACATGTACTCACTTCAGCATTCCAAGTTCCTTGGGCCTTTTGATCCCTTCCTCCACTGTCTCACTCAGAAATTCTGGCATTTCAAGTTCATATAATTTATGAGCCATCACTTTTTCTATGCTCCTAGAAGTCATTCCAGTAGCACGTCCATACCACCTCCTGGGGACTTTGCCAGGGCATTAAATCCTGTATCTCAGGCACATGCTCTGAAATCAATAAACTTTCCACTGTTCAATCTTTGTCCCTGCCCCTTGATCATGCACCCAAGATGCAGTCTCAGAGTAGCAGCTCCTACAGGTACATGCTGGTGAGATTTATAGCTACCATATGACCGTGGGGAAATTAAAGGGCTGATGGGTAGGTTCTAAACATTTATTCTGGATACTACTGCAGTTGAACACAGTAAGTACGTATTCATATATAACTTGAATTATTTAAAGATTATTTTTGAACAGTTTCTTAAATAACAATAAAAGTTTTTTTCTTTGAGCTAAAGAACAGCAGAATCTTTAGTTTTACCCAAGCAATAATAATGAAAAAGGAAATACTTAAAATCATTCACATAAGATTTCTCATCTCCAGAAATAAAATTATTTTAGAAAAATAGTCCTAGATGGTCAAGACTCAGATGGCTTTAAACTTTTTATCTTCTTCACGGGATGCAAAGATACTGCAAAACTTTCTATAGTGTTCTAAAGGAAAGGAATTTTGAATCTGAATTTTTATATAAAATTTTATGCAAAGACAAATCATCATGGAAATGTGAAAACAAATGAGAAATTTTTATTCAACTAAGTACTCAGAAACTTTATGACTCGCTCAAGGTTTCTGAAAAATTCTAATACATATTCCTACAATTAAAGTATCTAAAAAATAGGAAGACATGAGATATAAGAAATAGTGTTGAAGAAGGAAACTAGTAAACTTATACATAAATATATACATAAACTTATACATAAATATAAAAAAATGTTTATACGGACCTAAAGCTTAATTTAAGAAAACATTTAAATATCATGAAAATGAAACAACTATACTGTAAAAGCTTCAAAATACAGTTAAAATTGAAAATGACTTCAGTTTAATAGGTGATTTTAGAGGAGAGTGGGGAGGAGTCAAAATATACTAAAAGTGATAGTGTAGACACTCAGTCATGTCTGACTGTGTGACCCCATGGACCATGGAATTCTCCAGGCAAGAATACTGGAGTGGGTAGCCATTCCCTTCTCCAGGGGATCTTCCCAACCCAGGGACTGAACCCGGGTCTCCCGCACTGCAGGCAGATTCTTTACCATCTGAGCCACTAGGGAAGCCTGAAATATACTAAAGGTTATAAATATTGTGAAGGAGGTGATAATCATTTTGATCCCAGGGAAGGTCCCAATCAGGGATGAGCTCATTCTTGATTTCGTTTTCATGAGCAGACAAGAGAGCTGCTCTGACTAGCCAGCTTCAGTCACACGGGGTTCAGTCACTATGACCACACCTCTGTCATGGTGACTGAGAGCACCATATGGATTGATCGAAGAAGTTTCCTAAAGAACCAAAAGAAGGGGAACCAGGAAGTCAAAACTTCTAAGTACCCCAGATCACACTAAATGACACTCTCCAAGTCACTAAAGGTGAAATAAAGAAGGAACAAAAATATCAAGTGAGCAAATACAAAAATATCAAACCTCAAATCAGGAAATGTGAAAATTAAAAAAAACAACAACAACAAAGAGCATGATAAATCAAAAGCTTAAGAGATGAGGGTAAGAAAAAAATTAAAATGTTAGTAATCATGATAAATATTAATGTTTAAGGAATGGATTTAAGGTTGTATATTGTCACCTTGCCTATTTAACTTATATGCAGAGTACATCATGTGAAATGCCTGGCTGAAGGAAGCACAAGCTGGAATGGAGATTGCTGGGAGAAATATCAATAATCTCAGATATGCAGATGACACCACTCTTATGGCAGAAAGTGAAGAAGAACTAAAGCGCTTCTTGATGAAAGTGAAAGGGGAGAGTGAAAACGTTGGCTTAAAACTCAACATTCAGAAAACTAAGGTCATGGCATCTGGTCCCATCATTTCATAGCAAATAGATGGGGAAACAATGGAAACAGTGAAAGGATTTATTTTGGGGGGCTCCAAAATCACTGCAGATGATGACTGCAGCCATGAAATTAAAAGACGCTTACTCCTTGGAAGAAAGCTATGACCAACCTAGTGAAGTGAAAGTCACTCAGTTGTGTCTGATTCTTGGTGACCCCATGGACTATATACAGTCCATGGAATTCTCCCGGCCAGAATACTGGAGTGGGTAGACTTTCCCTTCTCCAGGGGATCTTCCCAACCCAGGGATCGAACCCAGGTCTCCTGCATTGCAGGCGGATTCTTTACCAGCTGAGCCACCAGGGAAGCCAACCTAGACAGCATATTAAAAAGCAGAGACATTGCTTTGCCAACAAAGGGCCATCTAGTCAAAGCTATGGTTTCTCCAGTAGTCATGTATGGATGTGAGAGTTGGACTATAAAGGAAGCTGAGTGCTAAAGAATTGGTGCTTTTGAACTGCGGTGTTGGAGAGGACTCTTGAGAGTCCCTTGGATTGCAAGGAGATCAGACGAGTCAATCCTAAAGGAAATCAGTCCTGAATATTCATTGGAAGGACTGATGCTGAAGCTGAAACTCCAATACTTTGGCCACTTGAAGCAAAGAGCTGACTCACTGGAAAAGACCCTGATGCCAGCAAAGATTGAAGGTGAGAGGAGAAGGGGACAACAGAGGATGAGATGGTTGGATGGCATCACTGACTCAATGGACATTTGAGCAACCTCCAGGAGTTGGTGATGGACAGGGAGGCCTGGCATGCTGCAGTCCATGGGGTCGCAAAGAGTTGGACACAACTGAGTGATTTAAACTGAACTGAACTGAAGGGATGAAACTTATTCATGTCTTATTTATAAGGGACACATTTGGTACAAAATGACAGCAAAAGTTTGAAAATAAATAGATACATCGAGAGAATTCTAACAAGAAAAAATATAGAGTGGTAATAATAAATATACATACAGCATAGAATTCAAAGGGGTAAAGTATTAACTAAACAAAGGAATATTTTATGCTCATAAAAGTTACAAACCACCAGAATGATATTATATCACCCAAATTTGTGGATCATAAAATATAACATCAAAATGTATAAAGCAAAAAAAATGTGTATAATAAAAAGAGTAATTGACACAAACAACATCATAATGAATGACTTCAACATATCTCTTAGATCAATAGAGGAAAAAAGACATGGAATATATTATTCATAAAGATATGGGCACCTAAAATGTGCACTATTCCAGAATCTTTGATGTGCAATTCAAACCAAAAACTCATGCAGCTTAAAAAAAATGAGGGCCTCAACTAAAAAAAAAGTCTAAGTTGTATAAATAAAAAATGAATCCGTGAAGTTTTAATTCTTATTCCTTGATTTTCTTTGATACTGATTTTAGCTAATGTTATAACAAAAACTTACATATTTATGCCTAAAAATGGAAGATAAATATATATGGAGAGATAGGGTAAGCTTTGAGACTCAGTTATCAAATAATTCATAAGGGCTTACCTTGGTGGCTCAGATGGAAAAGAATCTACCTGCAGTGCAGGAGACCCGAGTTCAATCCCTGGACCAGGAAAATCCCCTGGAGAAAGAAATGGCTACCCACTCCTCTATTCTTGCCTGGAGAATTCCATGGACAGAGGAGCCTGGTGGACTACAGTCCATGGGGTTGCAAGTCAGACACGACTGAGCGACCTTTACTTTACTATACATTTATTTCATCGAAGACTATTGGAAAGAGTTCATGAACTGATAAAAAACAATACAAAAATTTTATGAGTAGAGTCTGACTAGAAGCATATCTTTTGAAATTTATTTTTAAATTTTTAATCTCATAGTAAAAATATTATTTTAAATAAAGAAATATGAGTCAAAACATTTCCGGGAGCTGAAGAACTTAGTTTTGGAGTCATACAAATCAGTAAAAATAGGACTAATGCAGAGTACCTGAAGAACTATGGACGGAGGTTCATGACATTGTGCAGGAGGTAGGGATCAAGAAGAAAAAGAAATGCAAAAAGGCTAAATGGTTGTTTGAGGCGGCCTTACAAATAGCTGAGAAAAGAAGAGAAGCTAAAGGCAAAGGAGAAAAGGAAAGATACACCCATTTGAATGCAGAGTTGCAGAGAATAGCAAGGAGAGATAAGAAAGCCTTCCTCAGAGATCAGTGCAAAGAAATAGAGGAGAACAATAGAATGGGAAAGACTAGAGATCTCTTCCAGAAAATTAGAGATACCAAGGGAACACTTCGTGCAAAGATGAGCACAATAAAGGACAGAAATGGTATGGACCTAACAGAAGCAGAAGCTATTAAGAAGTGGCAAGAATACACAGAAGAACTATACAAAAAAGATTTTCATCACCCAGATAACCATGATGGTGTGATCACACACCTAGAGCCAGACATCCTGGAATATGAAGTCAAGTGGGCCTTAGGAAGCATCACTATGAACAAAGCTAGTGGAGATGATGGAAATCCAATAGAGCTATTTCAAATTTGGAAACCTCAGCAGTGGCCACAGGACTGGAAAAGGTCAGTTTTCATTCCAATCCCAAAGAAGGGCAATGCCAAAGAATGTCCAAACTACCACACAATTGCACTCATCTCACACGTTAGCAAAGTAATGCTCAAAATTCTCCAACTCAGGCTTCATTAGTACGTGAACTGTGAACTTCCAGATGTTCAAACTAGATTTAGAAAAGCCAGAGGAACCAGAGATCAAATTGCCAACATCTGTTGTATCATTTAAAAAACAAGAGAGTTCCAGAAAAACATCTACTTCTGCTTTATTTACTATGCCAAAGCCTTTGGCTGTGTGGATTACAACAAACTGTGAAAAATTCTTAAAGAGATGGGAATACCAAACCACCTGACCTGCCTCCTAAGAAATCTGTATGCAGGTCAAGAAGCAACAGTTAGAACTGGACTTGGAAAAACAGACTGGTTCCAGATAGGAAAAGGAGTATGTCAAGGCTGTATATTGTCACCCTGCTTATTTAATTTATATGCAGAGTACATCATGAGAAACGCTGGGCTGGAAGAAGCACAAGCTGGAATCAAGATTGCCGGGAGAAATATCAATAACCCCGGATAGGCAGATGACACCACCCTTATGGCAGAATGCAAAGAAGAACTAAAGAACCCTTGATGAAAGTAAAAGAAGAGAGTGAAAAAGCTGGCTTAAAACTCAGCATTCAAAAAACAAAGATCATGGCATCTAGTCCCATCACTTCATGGCAAATATATGGGGAAACAATGGAAACAGTGACAGATTTTATATTTTGGGGGGCTCCAAAATCACTGCAGATGGCGATTGTAGCCATGAAATTAAAAGATGCTTACTCCTTGGAAGAAAAGCTATGACCAACCTAGGTAGCATATTAAAAAGCAGAGATATTACTTTGTCAACAAAGGTCCATCTAATCAAAGCTATGGTTTTTCCAATAGTCATGTATGGATGTGAGAGTTTGACTATAAAGAAAGCTGAGTGCTGAAGAATTGATGCTTTTGAACTGTGGTGTTGGAGAAGACTCTTGAGAGTCCCTTGGACTGCAAGGAGATCCAACCAGTCAGTTCTAAAGGACATCAGTCCTGAATATTCATTGGAAGGACTGATGCTGAAGCTGAAACTCCAATACTTTGGCCACCTGATGTGAAAAACCAACTCACTGGAGAAGACCCTGATGCTGGGAAAGATTAAAGGCAGAAGAGGATGACAGATGATGAGATGGTTGGATGGCATCACCGACTGATGGACATGAGTTTGAGCAAGCTCTGGGAGTTGGCAATGGACAGGGAAGCCTGGCGTGCTAGAGTCCATGGGGTCGCAAAGAGTCGGACATGACTGAACGACTGTACTGAACTGAACTGAATGCAGAAGAAAGTTTTCATTTCTTGATCATGGAAGCAGCCATGGTCTCCCCATGGAGCACATCGATACCACCAAGATTCATGTTATCCGACTTGGGTGCACAGCATCATGTGATGTATTGCACAGCTAAATATGTTTTGTGAAGAATGTTTCCATGTAAATGCAACATGTAGAAATGATACCATTCACTGGACTTAAGAGATAGCTCACAATGACAGTATAGAATCCTCTTAGAGTGAAACAGATAGAAGCTATTTTAAAACCATGAGACACGTTAGCAGAATGAAATAAAAATGAATTCACTGACCAAATGAGGATGAAGTGAATAATGCCTCAGGTGTTCCGGTGGCAGTCTGATCAAGGTTATCTTAACAAAGATGTCCGCAATTTAGTCTCTCCTCACGGCTGTGCACTTGTAACTAAACTCTCCCCCCATCAGCGTACCCTCCCGCAGACTATTCACAGCCAGCATCCCGCTGCTTAGCAGCAAAATGCTAAATGGTACGGGAGCAGCGGGTCCTCTTCAGAAGCTCACTTTCAAACAAAATACCAAGCTTTGCTCCTATTTTACAGATGAGGAGTTTGATACAATGAGGGATGAGTGATGTGTCCTGACCGGGCGGGTCAGTAGATAAGTAAAAACTTGATTCTGTCAGAATCAGTTCACAGAACACAGAAAAAAAGAGTGGTAGGAAAGAGGGAATTACACAATATCTCAGACTGATAAGAATGAAGTGATGGAATTATGCATGTTGATTCTAATAATACCCATTGCATGCATACAAAAGTATGTTTTGCATGAACATTTAAGAAACTCTTTTTGAACCAGTGACACACATTTTCTGTATTTACAAAAAAAAAAACTTTGTAGAAGTCTGTACCATTGTTTTTGATTAACTTTTAAAAGATAATCTGTTTTTCAAAATAGTTAAACAAAACAGTGATTTCCTTATATCAACAAATGCCTTTAAGCATACTAGTCCTGGTTAATTAATTAAGTTGTCAAGTAGAGCTTAGAAATTTGGGAAACATAAGAAATTATGCACTATAACACAGCACTCAGGGGATGGGGGGGGAGACAAAACATTCTGAATTTTATAAAGCCCTTCTTTTTGAAGGACCTTAAACTTTGTCCACCATAAACTGTTCCATAAACTCTGCCAAAATCGGAATAAGAGATTTAATTCTGAGATTCTAGGTATAGGTATGGGGAGAAAAAGCAGAAAGAGGGAAGTAAACAAAATCAGCAGTGAAGATCATCTGGTTATTAATGTAATGCTTTGTTATCTGGAATTTTCCTTTTTAAAGCAAGCAGAACTCAAACCCAAAAGGAAGGCTAAAGAGTATTTTACATTAAACAGTGGCTAAATTTTTGAGAGAATGGATCAGACTATAGGAGAATTTTGATTTTCAGTGAGGTTCCCTATTCTATGGAGAAGCAAACGGCAACCCACTCCAGTATTCTTGCTGGGAAGTCTATGGACAGAGAGGACTGTTTGGCTACAGCATGGGGTCGCAAAGAGTCTGACATGATTGAGCGACTAACACTTTTACTTTTGTTTTCACTTTCCCTATTACATCCCCAACTCTCCCAGTGTTTTAAACCCAACAATTCCCAGAGTTTTTCTGGATATCAATTCCTTTCCATATACAATGAACTGTCATCTTCATGCAAAGTGATACCAAGTCAGAGTCTCATTCAGACACAATAAAGATATTAGAAAAAAGCAATAAGCAAAGGTAAAAGCAATTTTACATATGCATACCATGTATCACTCAGCCCTTCAGAAATTTCAGAAAAGCTTATTGGAAGCAAGTTGAAAAGGACCATCTCCATATAGTATCTTAGTTCCAATCAAGGGAAGATAATTTTTTACAATTTGGATGAATTATAATATGCATCTGCTTTAGACTTCCCAAATCTCTTTGATCACAGAACTTTCTTTGCAAGCGTAATATGCTGGTGAAACATGTACAGCACTGTGAACCCTCAGGTTAAAATAAAGAGCAAAAATACAGTCTCAGAATAACTGCTGCTAGAAGCATTCAAAAAGGATCTCTAAAACAGAGCCTAAAACATTAACAATTTATTTAAATATTAATTTAAAGAAATTAAATTTATTTGCTAAAGGCCAAAATGAACAAAATAACAAAAAACAATTAAGTCACTGCAAGTTTAGTTGCTTGAAGATCAGCAGGATCCTTTTGAGACTTGTCTTTAAACTTTTTAAAGATAGGTCTAGAGTAATCTTTATGCTAGGGCTTGTTTAGCCATACTGTTAATCCATGATCCTCTGGATTCTCTATGAATGTCCCAGCAATTCAACAAGTTCTCTCCATTCTGGATGACGGGAATTCAGATGTCTCCACACAAAGTTATCTCTGAAAATTGTTTAATCTACAGTTTCCTTGTTTTTATTTAGCCTTCATGAGTATTTCAGAAATGCATAATATAGTGTTCAACAATTAATTCATGGAGACCCTATTCATATTTGCATGAGTTTTTTGTTAGATAACACTCTGTTCTCTGCTACTCTGTGCCACAAATTCCAGCCTCCTCAGGTTCCTCCAAACTCCAAACTCTCTCCCCTTAATTCAGTGAGACTACCACGTTCTCCTTGGGTTTTTCGCTTCCTACATCATGATCTAGAAAATACTCCAAGTAAAACTCAGGTTGATTGTAAGGCTAAGCCTGTTTGCTTCCCTTCTCTTAGGGATCACAATCTTGCACTGCCTATTGCACACCCAGTGTCTAACAGAAACTGTTCTGTACGTTTTGCTGAGTTTTTCAGCTATTTATGATGGGAAGGAAAGTCTGATACCAGTTACTCTATGAAGTCCAGAAATGGAAATCTTTATGAGTTTTATAAAGGAAACTGCCAGGATCTAAAAGTAACCTAAATAACATCTCCTGGAAGAGTTCAAAGAAATTTTGTTAATAATTCTTTGAGATTTGAAGTTTTGTTTTGTTGCTTGCTTTTTTTGCTAAGTTACTTCGGTTAATTACCTAAATTTTTATAATCACTAAGATTCTACTGTTGCCTTTTTTTGGTCTAAAATGTCTCTATCTATTTTACTTCTATTTATCTTAAAATTCTCTTGATAGAATTTTTTAACACTGCAGTATTGATTTACAGTGATGGGTTCATGATCAGCTCCTGGAAAATTGTTCACTGCAGATGTTGGCTTTTGTTTATCTTAGAACACCAAAAAATAGATCCCTAAGAGGATTTCAGAATATTTGTCCCAAGCCTCTAATTTTACTCATCACGAAATTATGTTCTGGAAAAGTTCAGTGTTGCTGTTGTTCACTCACTAAGTCCTGTCTGACTCTTCGTAATCCCATGGACTGCAGCACGCCAGGCTCCCTCACTATCTCCTGGAGTTTGCCCAAGTTCATATCCACTGAGTCAGTGATACCATCCAACCATCTCATCCTCTGTTGCTCCCTTCTCCTCCTGCCCTCCGTCTTTCCCAGCATGAGGGTCTTTTTCAGTGAGTCAGCTCTTCGCATTAGGTGGCCAAAGTATTGGAGCTCTAGCTTCACCATCAGTCCTTCCAGCCCTTTAGGGTTGATTTCCTTTAGAATTGACTGGTTTGATCTCTTTTCTGTCCAAGGAACCCTTGAAAGTTCAATAACTAACCCAAAATTATCTGGCTAGTGGTTGACAAGATTAGAACCAGAACTCTTATCTCTGTCTAAATTCAATTCTTGCTTTGTGTTTGTTTCATCTCATCACACTACCTTCCTCACCAGAGGTGGGAGTTGTGTAAGAGGCTTTCCCATCCACTTAATTTGTTACTAAGGTTAATATCAATAAAAACAAAATCGCTTTCTCCAATTTTGTCCATCAGTCACCACTTCTGACATCTTTTTATTGTAGCTCAAGTACTTTTTGTATTTAAGAAGTCAAAGAAAGCCAGCTTAATCATCATACTCCTCCTGCTGGAAAGAACATCTAACTACAGGCAATAGGAAGGCATTCAGACAGAGAAGGAAGGTTGTGCCAGATGCTCTGGGGACAGAGGTGGGTACAAAAGAGATTGAGAAGACAAGGCTACATACATAAAACATTTAGAGCACCACATGAAACTCTATTCTTCATCTCGAAAGCCAAAAGTCTTCACTGCTCTCCTGTAGTATGTGTAAGGCATGCAGCCCTGAGTCAGAAAACACTACTAGAATATTGAAGATGAGAAACCTGCGTGGCAGTTATTGAAAATAAGGCTCACCTAGATATGTTGCTGGCTTCCCAGGTGGCACTAGCAGTAAAGAGCCCATCTGCCAATAAAAGAGACATAAGAAACACAGGTTCGATGCCTAGGTGGGGAAGATCCCCTGGAGAAGGAAATGGCAACTCACTCCTGCACTCTTGCCTGGAGAATCCCATGGACAGAGGAGCCTGGCGGGCTACAGTCTGCAGAGTCACAAAGAGTCAGACATGACTGAAGTGACCTCACATGCATGCAGACATGTGAGCAACGTTTTATCATAACACATAACAACCTATCAAGAGAATGAGAGCAATAATGCTGACAGGTGATATTACAGCAGGTGATGCCTCACAACACCTTTGTAGAAGGTCCTCACTGAAGCAGGGACCCTAGCGCTGGCGCTTCCTACTGTCCAGTCCTCCAGCCTGCTCAGTTCCTTCTACTGGCTATTACACCAAGTCGGTCTGCATGTATGTGGTTTTTTTTTTTTCTTAACTCTCTGTGTAGATAGCAAAGCTATTTTCAAGTTATAAGGAGGAAAAAAAATAAATTTCAAGATAATTCAAAATGTGCTAATTTCCATTATATTAATGATTCGCTTTTTAAAAAAATCAATAACCAGCAAGATATGACTAAAGGCTCTCTAAAAACAAATTCTTCATCATCTTGAATACAATATTGCTGTTAACAAGACTTAAAAATGGTGCTCACTAGTCTACAAGATTAGATGAAGAAGAGTAAATATTTTATTAACCCTCCCAGAGTTATTTATTGACCATCTTTTCTCTCTTCCCTCATAATACATGGCATCACAAATAAAATAAACCAAGTATTATACATCCATTTATAATACCATGTCACAGATTTCTCTAGCTCACCCTGAAGTAAAAATATAGCTCCTTATTGTGGATTATTATGATCTAACTAGACTTTACTGAGTCGGGGGAAAAAAGAAACCTTTAGAATAGCAGCTAGTATCAGCTAACATTGTTGAGTACTTACTCTAAGCCAGGCACCATGCTAAACGTTTCTACTTGATTATCTTATTTAATTCTCACAACAACCCTATGAGTTGCATACTTTTATTACCCCCATTTCTTTAATGAGGAAATCAAAGTTCGGGAGGGTAAATAACCTCCCTGAAATTACAGAGCTGGTAGGTGCTGAAAGGCTGGCTTCAGCTCTGCCATCTGTACTTTGAACTACTCTCTTCCCTACCCCCATGTTCTTACCAATAACTTACTGCACTTGCTACATGTAAAGACAAGCGTGTGTCAGGCCTTTTAGGTAACTTTCGAAGATCCAAGATAGGAAATCTAAGTAGCACAATGGATAACAGAAGGGCTGGGTTCAGGTTCCTGATCGCTGGCTGTGATTACAAACATTCATCTCACACAAAAAGAAACATGCACGCGTGCTACATTCTCTCAGTCCTGTCTGACTCTCTGTGACCCCATGGACAGTAACCCACCAGGCTCCTCTGTCCATGGGATTCTCGAGGCAAGAATACTGGAGTGGATTGCCATTTCCTTCTCCAAGGGATCTTCCCGACCCAGAGATTCACCCTGAGTCTCTTATGTCTCCTATATTGACAGGTGGGTTCTTTACCACCAGCACCACCTGGGAAGCCCAAAATGAAATACATTTGAATACAAACAGTACAGAATAATGGTATTTAAGAGAAATCCTTGAATGTTCCTAGTTTTCAAAAAAAGAAAACCATTGCAAATTTCAATATTTTATATAGTTTAATTACAAACTACTTAGGATGTTTGAGAATTATAGCACATCACAGTTTCAAGACACTTGAGAACACTAACCTAAAGAACTACCGATAGCACATAAAAAATTATAGAATTTAAAAAAAAATTTTACGCCATACCCGGGGTGGGATCTTAGAACCCACAGCCTGTGTATCGGAAGCATGGAGTCTTAACCACTGGACCACCAGGGAAGTCCCAACAGTTACAGTGTTTTGATGTCAGGAGTCATATAGGTTCTAATTCTTATCCTACTGATAAGAGTATGAATGACCTTGACCTTATCTGTAATGTGAGGATGATAATGACAATAGCACTCAACTTGGAGAGCTGTCGTGTTGATAAAAGGGATAATCAGCACAAGTGCCTCACACCTGGAAAGCATTCGTGAGTGCTGGCTATTGCTGTGCTGGCTATTCACTAGTTCATGTGAATAGTTCTTCTAAGCCCAACACATGGAAAACTCGAACAGGACTTGTGTGCGTAACTAATCCCACCAGAGTTCCAAGTACTAGGGCTAAAGGAATGATGTGTGCCTGGGGTGACAATGCCGTGGAGTTCTGCATCCTGATTTGTCTCTTCATTTACCAGTTAGATAGCCATGGATCTGAAGAGCTTGTGAATATTCCATAAATACGATTGCAAAGAAAGAGGATGTTCCCTCTGAGTGACACTGGCAAGGAAAACCACCCCATCCATTAATTCTCAAGGAAAAGCAGTATAAAATACTGGAGAAACAGTCATTGTGATGGAATTTGTTTTTCAAAGTCTAAGAAGCTCCTATTGGAATCTTAAATCTAACAATTACCTGTAACCCTTAGACAAATTAATTAAAGGACAAGGATACTGGAGTGGGTTGCCATTTCCTTCTCCAGGGGATCTTCCTGACCCAGGAATCAAACTCAAGTCTCCTGCATTGCAGTTGGATTCTTTACTGACTGAGCCACCAGGGAAGCTGAGAAAATGTATCTGTCACTGGCAGAACTAGCTACTAAATAGAAATTTTTTACTTAAATCTACCCCATCCCCAACTGTTACTCAAAACCAGAGTCTGCCTTATTTGGTTTATCTTGAAACACAAATGTCTTGTGTTTGTCATCTGATTTCCTGTTGCATCATTGTTCTTTTTTAGCAAAGTAAGATGGTCTGCCTCTGAGTTTAGTATAACTGAATGGACCTGTGGCTATCAAGTAAGCACATTAAAAATATACCCAAAGCCTTCTGGGAATATCTGACACTGGTCACTAAATAACCATTCTGCAACTCACAGTCCCCTGAAATATCACTTTGTATCCTATTACCTGAAAGGATTAAAAGAAATCTGTATATCAGAACATAGTTTGGACACACAAAGACAGAAGGTTTCTGCAGTTTTAAATGACCAATAACTCCCTCAAACAAAACTGAAGATCAAAGTTTTGGCCCAGTAATTTCGAATATCAGATGAAATGCCCCGGTTAGGTTAGTTTGATTATTCTTCTTTAGCCTGATTGTTTCTCTCTATCACCTTGTGCCATTAATGGACGAATTAATCTTTGAAGTTCTAGTGGCTCAGCATTTTCAATTATTCACTTCAGCTAAGGAATGTTTTTTAAGAAAAGCTCAGTGTTCTCAGTTACGATAAGTCTATCAGCAGACACTGATATCCAACTTGAACTGCTACCCAGAAAAAGCATCTCCTCCATAGAAATTTTTCTGAGGATTTAAAAAATCCATTCTACAGCTTATTTTCTTTCTTAAAGTCCATATTTATAATCAGCTTAAAGCATAAAAAGTGTTTAATAAGCATTTTAACAATTTTTTCTTAAAGAGTATGTTCAGAAAGACATAGGGAAAGAATGTGAAAGAACAAATACTACAGTCTTCTTAGGACTAGTTTTGTAATATTATAAGCAGTATAATCAAAAATATGACACCCTGGTCCTATTTTATTGCCTGCCTAGATATTAGGAACACACCAAGCTTCTAGTTTAATAGTAAAACAAACTGATTTCCCTAGTAGTCCTGTGGCTAAGACTCCATGCTCCCAATGCAGGGGACCTGGGTTCGATCCCTGGTCAGGGAACTAGACCTGACATGCTACAACTAAGAGTTCACACGCTGCAACTAAGATCCAGTGAAGCCAAATAAATAAGTAAAAATAAACTAAAACAAACAAGAAACCCCCCCCCCTTTGCTTTTAGCATCCTGCTCCAGCGTGACCCCTCCTTGTTCTTACTGAATGATTTCTTCTATCGATTGCCATTACCTTGATGAAAAGTCAAGGAGTTCTGTGAACCTATTCTCTTTATGAAACAGGCTCTCAGTGTTTAAGAAAAGTTTCAGAGGAGACATTACTTCTGCTAGTCTGATGACGCCACAAAAGCTCTGTTGACTTTGGCAAGCCTGGGTGCTTCATTTTTCTTCTCTGTAAGCTGAATGCTCAGCCTTCATTTTAAGGAGTTATACATTTGCTAAGTGCAGTTTCCCTTATGCTAGTCTTTATTCCTTCAAAATGTATATTGCTTCTAAGTAGTTTCATGCTAAAAATGAGATTCTTCAAACACAAGCATTAGTCTAATTTTACTAACCTTTGTTTGGGGGAATAATTATAAAGTCAAGGTGTGTTATTATTGCTCCAAAATATACTTGGGGGAAAAAGTCTCTGGTAATTGACGTTTCATGAATTTTACCCTTAACAAACCTCCAGTTTTACAAACTGGCCCAATTTCTCACAGGCTGCAAAACTGTGAACATACTCTTTTAGTTACTGTTCCTTTGGGTTGAGAGTATGGTGCCCAGGAATTCCAGAGATGAGTGAGCTCTCAAAATCCTCTCTCAGATCTCCAGGTCTGAGAAGATATGAGTGGCTAGGAATTTTTTCATTCAGCTCAGTTTTATACTTGCATTAACAACGTTTATAATGCCACTTCTCATTCAGTCCCAAATCAAAAGTCACCAACGCACAGAGGCTCCCCCCACGCTCCTCTCCAGAGTATCCCCAACCCGTCACTCTCTATTCTATTCCCTACCTCCTTTCTGCACAGTATTCATCACAGTGTGAAGGTGCTTACTGAATGCCTTCATCTACTAGAGGGTAGACACCTGAGAGCAAGTGTTTGTCAGCTTCTTCATTTCTGTATCCCCAGGATGAGATGAACTAAAATTTCCTGCTACTGATTCATCCCTTTGATCTGAGTCATTACTTGGGGATGCTCTCATCTATCTCAAATCTCTCCTCAACCAAAATACGGCCAGCATGCTTCCATTTCTTCTTCTAAGAGTATATTGTTATTGTTCTTTCTCTGATTACCCAGGTAATACGGGCTTATTTTAGACAATGGTGGGGTGTGGGGAATGGTGAAACCTACGTCATATAAAAAGATAATTAAAATCACTGGAGTTGACCAATCATCACAGTTTGTCCAAGAACTGAGAGGATTTCTAGAATGTGGGGAAAAACAGCAATGTCCAGAGCAAGCCAGGATGAGTTGGTGACCCTGCACGTCACCTCTCACTAAGTAGTTACTATTAATAATTTACTCTATCTTCATCCATTACTTTATGCATATTACAGTTAATTGGGATTTCATTATATAGATAATTTTGAATTCAGCTCTTTCCAATTAATTTTATGCCATAAGCATTTTTCCACATCATTAAAATTCTTTCATTATATCATTTTTTTAAACTGCTTAATATTGGACATTATACTTAAGAGGCACTGAAATACAAGTACATGATCCGCTGTTGTCATGTCCGACTTTTTGCAACCCGGCAGACTGTAACCCATCAGGCTCCTCTGTCCATGGGATTTTCCTGGCAAGAATACTGAAGTGGTTTGCCATTTCCTCCTCCAGTTCAGTTCAGTTCAGTCACTCAGTCATGTCCGACTCTTTGCCACCCCATAGACTGCAGCATGCTAGGCTTCCCTGTCCATCACCAACTCCTGGAGCTTGCTCAAACTCACGTCCATCAAGTCAGTAATGCCATCTAACCATCTCATCCTCTGTTGTCCCCTTCTCCTCCTGCCTTTAATGTTTCCCGGCATCAGGGTCTTTTCCAATGAGCTGGTTCTTTGCATCAGATGGTCAAAGTATTGGAGTTTCAACTTCAAAATCAGTCCTTTCAATGAGTATTCAGTACTGATTTCCTTTAGGATGGACTGGTTGGATCTCCTTGCAGTCCAAGGGACTCTCAAGAGTCTTTTCCAACACCACAGTTCAAAAGCATCAATTCTTTGGTGCTCAGTTTTCTTTATAGTCCAACTCTCACATCCATACATGACTACTGGAAAATCCATAGCTTTGACTAGACGGACCTTAAAGTACTGTCTCTGCTTTTTAATATGCTGTCTAGGGTGGTCATAGTTTTTCTTCCAAGGAGCAGGCGTCTTTTAATTTCATGGCTGCAGTCACCATCTACAATGATTTTGGAGCCCAAGAAAATAAAGTCTGTCACTGTTTCCTCAAATGTCACTCACATCCATACATGACTACTGGAAAAACCATAGCTTTGACTAGAAGCCGGATTGGCTGGGGTCAAGGCCCAACTCTGCCTTGGGCATTTTACTTATCCTCTGTGCCTTAGTTTCCTTATCTTTAACACAGGGCTCAGAAAAGTATAGGGCTGTTGTAAGGATTATGTGAATTTATATTTGAAAGTTATGCAAGCTGTCTCTGTTTTTCCTGATAGATTGCTATAACAGGATGTTCATACTACATGAATGTCAGACCTGCTTCTTCCTTCTTATTTTTCAGAGATCTTACTCCCAAATAAACCTTTATATTCCTAACTCCACCTCTACATCTACATTCCAGTGGACCCAACCAGTACAGAAACTCTGCTAATTTGAGAGGAGAAACAAAAGACATCTGCTGCATTTCTTTAATTACAGACACAATTGAATATTTATTCATCTTAACTAGGCTCTGAAATTTCCTCCTTTGTAAATTGACTATTCATATTCTTTGCCCACTTTTCCTATTGGGTCATAGTGTTCTTCTTGTCTGTTTGTACAGTTCTTTAAATATAAGAGATATTAGCCCTTTATGTCATTATTGGGTTTTGGTATGTAGAAGTTCCACACTGTTATGTAGTCAGATGACTACATTTTTTATCTTTGCTCTCACACCAAGAGAGTGCATTCCCTTCTAGAGATCCGTCACTTACTGTGTCTCCTTATTAATAGTTTATATTTAGTCCACCTGGAATAAATTTTCACATATGGTGAAAATCCAAATTGACTTTTCTGGCTCTGACTATAAAACCATGTGGTCTCCCCAGACCACTTAATGAACAGTCTTACCCTTTCTGATTTTCCATGTCTTCCAATATCATTTATTAAAACTGTATATACATGCTCTCTTTTCCCATTATATAAACCTGCTGTCTCTAGCTATACTATACCTGCTAACTTGCTGTGGTTTTATCGCCTGTTTTAACACGTGCTGTGTTGAATCTGAATCAGTAGACTTCTGTACTTTTTCCAAAGTGCAGTTACGGTACTTTAGAGTGTGTCTAGACAGGGTCACTTTCTCCTTCTCTCTGCTGTCCCCAGACTGGAAAATTTATCATTGCTGAGGCCAGTAATGATGGTCATGATACAGAGAATTCTCATAAAGCCTCTACATAAAGGAGAAAAACCTAATTTGTGAAGCAGAGTTGTTTCAAACCTGGTACAAATGTGACTAGGATGCCCTCTCTAGCTCATGCCGGAGTCTGTGGACTTCATCCTACTTTCTGGGGCAGAGCAAACGAAGAGCCTAAGGGTCCGAACGTGACAGGGACATCACCAACTACTAATGGTATGTTTTATAGTGATGTGCCGAAAAGAGAAACGTGTTTATCCAGCGACGGTGTGACCGAGAGTATCTCCTATAACTGGATGAAAGAGGTGGTCAGTAAGTATGGATTGGCAGAAAGGCGAATAAATGCCAAGGGAGGATCACACACCAGACATGTCCAGTCACTTCTGCTGCTTCTACCACCACCTTTTCAACAATCCTGGTTAAACTGAGTTTGGAAGGGGGAGGGAGAGGAAATGACAGGGAAACTAGTGGGCAGTGGCATGCCAGCCAATGGTGGCTAGAAGACTCCCACTTGGTCACCCCCAGGATAAATACTACTAATGGGAAAAAAATATAAATGCCTGAAAGGAGGCAGAATTCCTTTGCTACAGCAATCACCTTGTAGGCTAACTGTAACTGTGATTATGTTTTAGTTGGCAGGATTTCGTTTAGGGTATACTTAACCCTTTGTATTGAGCTGGCCAAAGTTTGTTTGGCTTATTCCAAATGAACTTTTTGGCTGATATTATGACAGAGATGTGTTCAACTGGATTTGTCTTTACCACCACGACAAGTGAGAAAACTTCTTTTCTTTTCTTCCTTCCTTCCTTCCTCTTCCTATTGCTCTTGTGCCTTTTAAGTGGGTTTAAAATAAGTACCACATGCACCTTCCAATTCACTCAGATGTATAAACAGGAAAGGGGCAAACAACTGTTTAATGAATAGTGAAGCCAACAAGAGCAAGAGTAAACATGCAACTGAGGCTTGTAAAATGAAATAGAATTCATCTGAAGATTCTGCGGGGATGAAGAAGTTTGTTTGTTTGTTTTTATTCTACATGAAGCAAGTGCAGTTTTAAAAGGCGAATGTGAAGAGTATCCTCATGAGGAAGCAATGTCGCCTGCCACGGTTCAGGATCTACCAGCACCCTGCAAGGCTGGTAAGAGTTGGCCGGAGGCTCTGGGGTTGGGCTAAGAAGCCGTTTCCTGAATAGTGTCCTTCAGGGCCATAGCCAAGCTCCACACTGGATGATGAGTTTTAAGGGTCTTCTGTGTTTGTAGTGAAAAGTAATCTGACTTTGAAAGACTGCCTGGAGGTGACACATTTTTAATAATGCTGGAAAACTTTAAGTTCTTGAAAGAAAGAAGCATCACCTCAGTCTGGCTAGAATGACAAAATACAGAGCAAAGAACAAATCACTTAGAAACAGCTACAGCTACATATATTACTTAGAATAGTGAAGGGATAGTGGTCCTAGGCAAAGGTATTGTTTTTGAAAATGTAAAGCTTGTCATCCTAAAAGAGGCAAATTAATGTGTTTGTGGTCAAACAGACCTGGACCTGAATCTGTGTTACTTTAGGGATCTGGGACAATGGGTTTCTTCATCTGTGAAATTTCTTACTTCACAGGCTTGTAGTAGAAATCAAATGAGATCGGGATGTCAAGTACTTAGCCCAGAAGCAGGCACATTATAAGTGCTCAATAAATGACAGCCATTATCATTATTGTTATTTCGCATCCTCATCCTAGTAGGGAAAAGAGCTAGATAGGTCTTCTAGTCCAGCCTTCCTGCTTCTACTTTGGGTCACAGTTAAATACTTACAGAAAACAAAATGAATCCTTCTACTATTTTTAAGAAAACTTAAGAAAAAGGAAAGTACATGATTTCCTGTAGGAATTCTTTCTCGCTCAGAAATGTTTCCTAGTTTTTCTAAAAACCTCTGATGTTCCAACATAAGCCTGTTTCTTCTTGGCTATACTTACTGAGGGTGGGAAACAATTTATCACCCTCTTTAGCAACCTTGTAGATGCTGTACTTTAAGGAAATTATGACTTGGCCCTCCTTTTCCTTTCTCACTCTCCTGGACTCCACCCCAAAGGCACAGCTAAACTCTACCACTTTCACTAAAAAAAAAATAATAATCTTACTACAGTTCGGTTATAATTCACTAATCCTAAACACTAGACAGGGGTTCTCAAACCTGTTTTGTAATACATCAAGGAAATTCTCTGTACCAAGAGTAATAATGGCAAACACGAGCAGCTGAGTCAAAATAATGGATCATGTAGAGCAAAACCAGGTAATCTGAAGGAAGCTGAGTTCATGATAAGGAGGGAACAATCTGCACAGATCAAAGGCAGGTAGTTTCTGACCAAGAGCTTGATTTGCTAGAGGGTCAGTATGGTGAAACAATTATATACATTTATCTTCTCTTCCTCTTCAGATGGTATGAAAATGTCAGAAACAGAATACAAAGAAATTAGAGGAAGGGCTCTACTAGTGAACAATATATTAGGTCAACTTCTGGAAAACTGAAAGCTCCATCAATTTCTGATGGAGAAGTGTTTCTTGATGAAGCAATGAAGAAGAAGCCTCAGTCAAGAGAGATGGAGGCAGGGAAGGCGGGAGGGAGAGAGAGGAGTGTGCACATACATAAATATTGGGAGTGGGACAGGGAATACAGTCAGGGAGAATAACAATCTGAAGACTACAGGAGAGGTACAGGAAATAGAGGGCTACCCCAGTAGCTCAGGGGTAAAGAATCTACTTGCCAATGTAGGAGACGTGGGTTTGATCCCTGCGTCAGGAAGATCTCCTGGAGAAGGAAATGGCAATCCACTCCAGTATTTTTGCCTGGGAAGTCCCAGGAACAGAGGAGACTGGCAACTACAGTCCGTGGGGTCACAAAGAGTTTGACATGAATGAGCAACTGAAACAATGACAACAGGACAGAGATACACCAGATACAACAAATGGTGGCAGAGAGTTTGGGCTAAAAATAGAGGAATTAATTAAAATATGTTTCAGCAAACCTATGACTACCAAAGGGGTAGTCATACCAAAGGAGTTTGGGAGGAATAAATACACACTATTATGTATAAAATAAACAATATGGACCCTACTGGATACAGCACAGGAAACCATATTCAATATCTTGTAATACACACACCTGAAACGAGCAAAACATTGTAAATCAACTGTATTTCAAGTTTTTTAATTTCTTTAAAATTAAAAAAATCAAGTGTGTTTTCAGAAAATTTCACCTCTCCAGCTCTCTTGAACAATTTATAGAGTCTAAAAGAAAATATACAAGGTTCTTTTCTAAAGAAATTTAATAACATCAATACCAAAGGTTCAACATCAATTAATAGAAGTTCTAGGAAGGAAGAACAGAAGGAAAAAAAAAAAAACCAGAAACAAGGACATTTTCAAATAAATAAGAAAAATTTCTAGAGATGAAGGATATGTACGTCTCCATATTAAGGAAGTCCCCAACAGCTCAATACAATGAATGAAAAAAGACCTCTAGCCATATAGGTAATCAGGAGCATGAAGAATAAACAAAAAAATCACCAAATCCTCCCTAAAAGCAAAATTGCTTACATACAAAGTGAAGGTTCTCAGGATAGAAAACAGCTTCACAATGACAGCATGGGTTACCAAAAACAGTGGAATAATATTTTTATAGTTCTAATGGAAAAGGCAAAGGAGAGAAGAGAAGCTAAAGGCAAAGGAGAAAAGATACACCCATTTGAATGCAGAGTTCCAAAGAATAGCAAGGAGAGATAAGAAAGTCTTCCTCAGTGATCAGTGCAAAGAAACAGAGGGAAAAAATTAGAATGGGAAAGACTAGAGATCTCTTCAAGAAAATAGAGATACCAAGGGAACATTTCATGCAAAGATGGGCACAATAAAGGACAGAATTGGTATGGAACTAACAGAAGCAGAAGATATTAATAAGAGGTGGCAAGAATATACAGCAGAATTATCCAAGAAAATCTTCATGACCCAGATAACCATGATGGTGTGATCATTCACCTAGAGCCAGGCATCCTGGAATGTGAAGTCAAGTGGGCCTTAGGAAGCTTCACTACAAACAAAGCTAGTGGAGGTGATGGAATTTCAGTTGAGTTGTTTCAAATCCTAAGAGATGATGTTGTTAAAGTGCCACACTCAATATGCCAGCAAATTTGGAAAACTCAGCAGTGGCCACATGACTGGAAAAGGTCAGTTTTCACTCCAACCCCAAAGAAAGGCAATGCCAAAGAATATTCAAACTACCATACAATTACACTCATCTCACATGCTAATAAAGTAATGTTCAAAATTCTCCAAGTCAGGCTTCAATAGTACATGAACCGTGAACTTCCAGATGTTCAATCTAGATTTAGAAAAAGCAGAGGAATCAGAGATCAAATTGCCAACATCTGCTGGATCATCATAAAAGCAAGAGAGTTCCAGAAAGACATCTATTTCTGCTTTATTGACTACGCCAAAGCCTTTGACTGTGTGGATCACAATAAACTGTGGAAAATTCTGAAAGAGTGAGAATACCAGACCACCTGACCTGCCTCTTGAGAAACCTGTATGCAGGTCAGGAAGCAACAGTTAGAACTGGACATGGAACAACAGACAGGTTCCAAATTGGGAAAGGAGTACGTCAAGGCTGTATATTGTCACCCTGCTTATTTAACTTATATGCAGAGTACATCATGAGAAATGTGGGGCTGGATGAAGCACAAGCTGGAATCAAGATTGCTGGGAGAAATATCAATAACCTAATATATGCACATGACACCACCCTTATGGCAGAAAGTGAAGAAGAACTAAAGAGCCTCTTGATGAAAGTGAAAGAGGAGAGTGAAAAAGTTGGTTTAAAACTCAGCATCCAGAAAACTAAGATCATGGCATCTGGTCCCATCACTTCATGGCAAATAGACTTTATTTTCTTGGGTTCCAAAATCACTGCAGATGGTAACTGCAGCCATGAAATAAAAAGAAGCTTTCTCCTTGGAAGAAAAGCTATGGCCAACCTAGACAGCATAGTAAAAAGCAGAGACATTACTTTGCCAACACAGGTCCATCTAATCAAAGCGATGGTTTTTCCAGTAGTCATGTAGGAATGTGAGAGTTGGACTATAAAGGCTGAGCACCAAAGAATTGATGCTTTTGAACTGTGGTATTGGAGAAGACTCTTGAGAGTCCCTTGGACTGCAAGGAGATCCAACCAGTCCATCCTAAAGGAAATCAGTCCTGAATATTCATTGAAAGGACTGATTTTGAAGCTGAAACTCCAATACTTTGGCCATGTGATGTGAAGAGCTGACTCATTTGCAAAGACCCTGATGCTGGGAAAGATTGAAGGCAGGAGGAGAAGGGGACGACAGAGGATGAGATAGTTGAATGGCATCACTGACTCAATGGACATGAGTTTGAGTCAACTCCAGGAGTTGGTGATGGACAGGAAGGCCTGGCATGCTACAGTTGATGGGGTCACAAAGAGTTGGACATGACTGAGTGACTGAACTGAACTGAAGATAATGCTTAGAAAGATATTCAATACATTAAAGCTATGGCTATTAATCAAAAAAAGATACCATAAAAGTCTGAAAAATGCTTTCAAATCAAAATACTTTTAACTCAAAATCACAATGAAGTACCACTTTAGACACAGTAGGATGGCTATTCTAAAAAGAAAGACAATAACAAGATTTGGCAAAGATGTGGAGAAATTAGACCCTCATATACTGCTGATAAGAATGTAAAATGATGCAGATACTTTGGAAAGCAGGTTGTCAGTTCCTTAAAAAGTTAAGCCTAGAGTTACCATATGACCCAGTAATTCCACTCTAGGTACAACCCAAGAAAAGTGAAAAGATATGTCCCCAGAAAAATTTGCACATGAACATTCATAGCAACATTATATGCTAATAGTGGAAACAATCATAAACTGATAAAGGGACAAGCAAAATGTGGTATACTCATACAACAGAATATTACTAGGCAATAGAAAGAAAGGAAGTACCGATATACACTAAGACATAGATTAGTCTTAAAAACTTTGTGCTATATGAAATAGTTCAAGTCAATTGCTCAGTCATGTCCAACTCTTTGTGACCCCATGAATCGCAGCACACCAGGCCTCCCTGTCCATCACCAACTCCCAGAGTCCACCCAAACCCATGTCCATTGAGTCGGTGATGCCATCCAACCATCTCATCCTCTGTAGTCCCCTTCTCCTCCTGCCCTCAATCGTTCCCAGCATCAGGGTCTTTTCAAATGAGTCAGCTCTTCACATGAAGTGGCCAAAGTCTTGGAGTTTCAGCTCCAACATCAGTCCTTCCAATGAACACCCAGGACTGATCTCCTTTAGGATGGACTGGTTGGACCTCCTTGCAGTCCAAGGGACTCTCAAGAGTCTTCTCCAACACCACAGCTCAAAAGTATCAATTCTTTGGCGCTCAGCTTTCTTTATAGTCCAGCTCTCACATCCATACATGACCACTGGAAAAACCATAACCTTGACTAGATGGACCTGTGTTGGCAAAGTAATGTCTCTGCTTTTTACTATGCTGTCTAGGTTGGTCATAACTTTCCTTCCAAGGAGTAAGCGTCTTTTAATTTCATGGCTGCAATCACCATCTGCAGTGATTTTGGAGCCCAGAAAAATAAAGCCAGCCACTGTTTCCACTGTTTCCCCATCTATTTGCCATGAAGTGATGGGACCAGATGTCATGATCTTAGTTTTCTGAATGTTGAGCTTTAAGCCAACTTTTTCATTCTCCTCTTTCACTTTCATCAAGAGGCTCTTTAGTTCTTCTTCACTTTCTGCCATAAGGGTGGTGTCATCTGCAAATAAGCCAGAAATAAGCCAGAATCAAAAATATGAAATAAGCCAGAATCAAAAAGCTACAAAATATATGATACCATTTATATGAAACGTAAAAAACTGTCAGAATAGGCAAATCCATATAGACATACGTATATGTGAATTATATGTCAATAAAGCTGCTATAAACTGTACTAACTTTAAAATGTTATATAATATATGCATGCAATATGTAATTTTTTAAAAAATGTATAGAATAAGGAAGAAAATAAGGATGAAGAAAGAGTTGCAAGTTAACAATGATTGGTTGCTTTCATTCCAAAAGGCTTAGGAATTTTATTCTAATCTGGATCATCAGAAGATAGGATTATATTTGAAAAAGTGGCATAGAAAACTTTCCAGTGAAGTCAGAACTTACTTCTTTAGTGAAAGGAAAGCTAACTTAAAAGAAAAAGTTTGCAACTTTTATTTTGTCTTGTTTTCCTCCTTTTTGCTTGATTTGAGTTTGAAGATAGGAATGACTTGGATTAATTTGACTAGGTAAAAAAATTATCTTTGGGAAAATTAATATTTATCAAATATTACCTTCTTACATATGAGTACCTGGTATCATATGTAAAATGTCAAAAAACAAACAAACAAAAAAAAACCATAGGGCAAGAACCATTGAATGGAACCAGAAAAACCTTGCTTTTTTAAAAAAATAAAAAGGCTCATTTTAAAACAGTGAGTTTGGGACCTGGAATGCAAAACATCTCAGCTTGGCATTTGAATGCTTTCTCCTCCCAAGCCCATCACATTCTTTTCTCTGTCTTCATGTTAAGGTTGGGTAGAAGTTTCATCAATTTCTGGGAATGATCCAAATTAGATTTGGATTTGTACCTGTGAGCAGGCCATGGACAGAGGGGCCTGGCGGGCTGCAGACCACAGGGTTGCAAAGAGTCGGACACGACTGAGTGGCTGAGCAAAGCACACACCTATGAGAACCTATGATCTAAGCAGTACCTGGCTTAACTCCAGTTCCCAGAACTTAATGCTTATCACCGTAACATGATAACGAAACACTGGCAGATATAAAGAAGTGGCATTTATTCTAGTCGTATTAAAGATTTTAGAATAAATTATTTCTTTTTAGGAAAGTTCTTTGAGGGCAAAGCTTACATAAATCAGAGGTATTATTGTTATAATTTCAAATAGAGTAAATATCCATCCACCCACAATGCTTAAAGAAAGATGTAAAGTTCACCTAGGAGCTCTTCAACTCTGAGGAGGGTCGAATTACTATGTGGCTTTGAATCCTTTTCCTTGTTCTCTGTTTTCTTCAGAAACTGAAGCTCAGAGAGGGTTAGGCAAATTGGTCATGGTAACACTGTGATGGCTGGACTAAATTTAAACTCTAGCTTTTTAATTTCAAGTTCATTACTTTTTCCTGACATCTAGTTCCCTCACATTATTTCAACTTCTTCTTTGGGACTCCTCGAGTTTACTCTAAGTAACATCTCCCTTGGCAAAAAATAAATAAATAACAAAATACGCTCTTTTAAATGGGCAAAAAGATTGCATGTTTCTTCACATAACTTTAATAAAAAGGGGGTTCAAGGGACTTCCCTGGTGGTCCAGTGGCTACCTCCAAGTTCCCAGTGTGGGGACCCAAGTTCGACCCCTGGTCAGGGAACTAGATTCCACTTGCCACAACTAAGACTGGGTGCAGTCAAATAAAAAAAAAAAAAAAAAAAAAAAAACGAGTTCATATTGGTTAAGTAAAGATAACAAATGCAGCCATGTTAGCTTTAAAGGGGAATAAATAAGTGATTAGAAGGAATATTTGGACTGCTGGAGAGGAACAGATAGGGACTTTCTCTTGAGTGATTTATTTTAGTCTTTTATTTAAAGCAGCCCTTATTTTTAGGTTGTTTGATTAACAGCCAAATTAGAAGATCAGCAAATTTCTCAGTGGGCAATTTTAACCTTCCAGAATTGGAAATGCCCTTGCATTTGCACTACTCTCTTTAAAAATAAAACCAACCCCTTTTCAGGACACCACTCCCAAGACAGACCATCTCTAAGACCTCTAAATATATCAGAACCAATATTCCGGGCATGGGAGGGGTGATAGAGGTGGTGTCTCTGCAGCATACTTCATGGCTCCAATGCACTCTCCAAGCTCTCTTATGTTATTTTCCTGTTTATCAGAATTAGCCAGCTGCCTCAGAACCTAGCAAGCAGAATATTCCTATTCTACCAGCCATTGCTGGTTTTCATAAATCAAACTGTGAGACTGATGAAATGGTCTTAAAAAAAAAAAAAAAGCAGTCAATAGATTTAACCGTTCCTTATAGAATCATGAACTTTGGCTGTCAAGACAAGAATTTAACTTGTAGAAAACTCAGTGATCAGACAGGACCCAAATATGGCCAGAAGCAAAGGCAAGGAAACCCCACCAAAAGGAATTTGATTACTTCCTAGGAACCTGCATGTGAAAATACACAGTAAATGTTAAAGGCCTTGCATCACGAGACCATCCCCTGGAGCTCAAATATAAGAGTGGGATATGACCTCGCTTTGTGATGGTTTGTAGTCCTTTCACTTCCCATCACGAATGCCCCCTTTTTTGAGGGAGGAATATACAATGCATGCATATTTAGGATTCTGTTTACTTTCCAGGAGGTGTGGATGTGGTTCCAGGGAACTACTCTTCCACTGAATGAAGAGGTTGAGAATACAACCTATTCTTAGCTGATCTCCGTGTTCTATTTCTCCATCACAATATTTGGTTCAGGCCAATCAGTGCCAACTAACCTAAATTCTGGGACCTCTCTTTGAGATTTTTTGGGGAGACTATCCCTTCTGTTGGGCTTCCCAGGTGGTGCTAGTAAAAAACCCGCCTGCCAATACAGGAGACCTAAGAGATGTGGGTTCGATCCCTGGGTCGGGAAGATTGCCTGGAGGAGGGCAGGACAACCCATTCCAGTATTCTTGCCTGGAGAATCCTATGGACAGAGGAGCCTGGTGGGGTATAGTGCATAGGGTCACAGAGTCGGACATGGCTGAAAAACTGAGCACACACGATTCTGTTGGACTAAGGCATGTGAGGGAACTCAGAGTTGCCAAGAGGACACATGTGGAGCCTGAGGATGGAGCCAGGGCCGCAGAGAGTAGCGCTCAGACAGACATGAAGACCGACAGAAGCTGCATTCCCACAGCATTGTTTGAACCTCAAATCCTGCCCTACCTAACACCCTTGGATTTCTCAGTTACACAGACCCCTAAACTCTCCTTCTCTGTTAAATCAGTTTAAGTTAGGTCCTCCAGCACTAGCAACAGAGAGTGCCCACACTGATATACATTTTATTTACACAGATATCCTGGTGTAAACTATAAAATATAAACGCATCCAGACTTTCAGCCATTTCTATTGGGAGATAATTTGCAGAATCTGTTTGAAATAAACATTGCTGGAAATACATCTAGGACAAATGGAGGCAATTATGTACTTTGTAAAATATGAAATTATGCAACATTACTTTATTGTACCAGACCATTGTTACAATCAGAATTCCTATTCACACATATCACTGACCATCACTGGGACCACAAGTGAGTCCAGCCAATCTGAGGATAGCAATGTCCAGACTGTCACATGCAGAGAGTTATTTATTTATGTAAGCAGTCAGAGGCCAGTAATTAAACTGAGTGGATAGATGTTGTTTCACTTTATAAGCAATGTAAATCAATTTAGAAGTGAATTGCCAATGACTAGAGACTAATAGTAAAACAATAAGGTTATAAAAACAAAAAGTTTGAGTGGAAAAAGAGAAGAACATTTGATTAGGGTTATGAAAAAAGACATAGTCTTCTACGGGATTCATTTATAACTTTCTGTTTTAAGTCCTGATTGCTCTAAAGATACCACTGATGGAAGGGAAGGAAAAGGAGTATTTATTTCTAAGTGTCTGCTATCAGTTAGGAAGCTTTCTCTAGCCCAAACACAATTTAAACTGGCCTAGAGATCACAACAAACTGGAAAATTCTGAAAGAGATGGGAATACCAGACCACCTGACCTGCCTCCTAAGAAATCTGTATGCAGGTCAAGAAGCAACAGTTAGAACTGGACATGGAAGAAAGGACTGGTTCCAAATTGGGAAAGGAGTACGTCAAGGCTGTATATTGTCACCCTGCTTATTTAACTTATATGCAGAGTACATCGTGAGAAACGCTGGACTGGATGAAGCACAAGCTGGAATCAAGATTGTGGGGAGAAATATCAGTAACCTCAGAAATGCAGATGACACCACCCTTATGACAGAAAGTGAAGAAGAACCAAAGAGCCTCTTGATGAAAGTGAAAGAGGAGAGTGAAAAAGTTGGCTTAAAACTCAACATTCAGAAAACTAAGATCATGGCATCTGGTCCCATCACTTTATGGGAAATAGATGGGGAAACAATGGAAACAGTGACAGACTTTATTTTGAGGGGGCTCCAAAATCACTGCAGATAGTGATTGCAGCCATGAAATTTAAAAATGCTTGCTCCTTGGAAGAAAAGCCATGACCAACCTAGATGGCACATTGAAAAGCAGAGACATTACTTTGCCAACAAATGTCCATCTAGTCAAAGCTTTGGTTTTTCCAGTAGTCACGTATGGATGGATGTGAGAGTTGGACTATAGAGAAAACTGAGTGCCAAAGAACTGATGCTTTTGAACTATGGTGTTGGAGAAGACTCTTGAGAGTCCCTTGGACAGCAAGGAGTTCCAACCAGTCCATCCTAAAGGAAATCAGTCCTGAATATTCATTGGAAGGACTGATGATGAAGCTGAAACTCCAATACTTTGGCCACCTCATGGGAAGAACTGACTCACTGGAAAAGACCCTGATGCTGGGAATGACTGAAGGCAGGAGGAGAAGGGGATGACAGAGGATGAGATGGTTAGATGGCATCACCAACTCAATGGACATAAGTTTGAGTAAGCTCCAGGAGTTTGTGATGGACAGGGAGGCCTGCTGTGCTGCTGTCCATGGGGTTGCAAAGAGTCGGACACGACTGAGCGACTGAACTAACTGAACTGAATGAGAGAATAAGAGAATCTATTGACTCACATAAACAGAAATCCTAGAGAGCAAACTTTAGGGTCACTTTGAGCAAAAGGATTGCAATACCATCAGGGCCATTTTTTGGTGCTTCCCTTGACTGTGTTCTCCTTCTTGTATTGACTTTTTAGTTAGGCTGGCTTTCCTAATGGTAGCAAAGTGACTACCAGCAGCTCCCAGGGTCAAATGCTTTCTCATTTACCCTCGAGGCACAAGGGGCTTCCTTTCATTCCCACCATAAAACCAAATCCTTATGTTTCACACTGGAACTTTCCTACCCCTGAAAAAAAAAGTACTGTGGCCATAGAAGTTATCACCATAGTAATTTCAGACCTGGGAAATAAGCCTGTGCCTGAACCATAACGTAGCTGGGGCTGGACCAGTGATAACTCACCTTTAGAGCTAGGGAAGAAGTTGATCCCGCTAAGCCACGAGGTTTCTACCCAAAGCAAGAGGATGACATGGATATTACAGAGGCAACCACGATATTCTTTTACTACCATGTGCCAGATTGAAACTAACCAGCAGGAGGTGCTATCCGGGTGGTTGCCTAGAGTGCCAATCTATAGGTTGTTCTCACCAGAAATGTATCTAGATGGAGAAAGTTGTTCATGGCCATCCCATGTGCGGGTCATTAAGCCTCACACAATGCCAGGTTAATTTCTCCATAGGAAAACATGGAAACTAGGGAGAAATGAATTCTCACAGCATGTCTGTCTACTACAATGTTGCTTTTGCTTTTTTTCTCAAGCTTATCTTTAATATTTCATAGCATGGTGAAAGTGTTAGTCGCTCTGTCATGTCCAACTCTTTGTGACCCCCCCCAGGTTCCTCTGTCCATGGAATCCTCCAGGCAAGAATACTGAAATGGGCTGTCATTTCCTTCTCCAGAGGATCTTTCCGACCCAGGGATTGAACCTGGGTCTCCCGCATTGCCGGCAGCTTCTTTACCATCTGAGCCACAAGGCAAGTCCCATTTCACAACATGCTTTCTCCTAAATTAACAGCAGTGTGTTAGGGTGTTTGTTTGGCCTTACTTTAGCACATCTAATTTCTATTCCAAAGATACAGATTTTCAGGCTCACTTTTTCAGCACTGTTATTTGGACCACATTCAAAGGAACTCTTAGAAGGCATTACTATTGGATACTAAAAATATTTCAAATCATAGTAACAGTGAATGTTAAAATGAAGGCAAAATAATTACTCATAGTTGCAAAGTATTTGTAGCAGACACCTATGGTGTCCCAGATCATATATCCTAAGCCCACTTATCTAGTGGCAAACAATAGTCTCACCTCAAATACCACCAAATCTTTGCATTTTCTATCCCAGGGCCTTCTTTGAAATCTTAAGCTACAGCACCTACCTGACCCATAGCCAAGCAAAGTGAGGAAATAATAGGTACTCAATAAATATTTGTTGAATGAGTAAATGTTGAATGAGATTAATAGATTGCTACTGAATTGCCTTATTAGTTGAAAAACTTCAAGGCTCTTGCTATATATCCTGAGGGGCACACATGTTTAGAACCTGAACTACTTGGGATATAAGAGTAGAACATTCTACCATGATGGAATGGTTCTTGAACAGTGCTGTCCAATACAATGGTCACTACCCACATGTGGCTATCAAGCATTTGGTAAGTGGCTAGTGTTAGCAAATAGCTAAATTTTAAAATTTAATCTTATTTTATTGAGATATAATTGACATACTGCATTAGTTTCAGGTGTACAACACAATGGTTTGCTATTTGTATACACTGCAAAATGGTCATCACAATAAGTCTAATTACTATTCATCACCATAAATAGCTATAAATTTTTTTTTCCTGTGATGAAGGCTTTTAAGATTTACTCTTTTAGCAACTTGCAATACGTAATACAGTATCATTGACTTTTGTCTCTTTTATTTCATGAGGTTCTCATGGCAAATATACTGGGGTAGTTCGCCATTCCCTCCTCCAGTGAATCACATTTTGTCAGAACTCTCCACTGTGACCCGTCCGTCTTGGGTGGCCCTACATGGCGTGGCTCATAGCTTACAAGCCCTTTTGCCACCACAAGGCAGTGATCTATGGCGCTAAAGCCTTTGACTGTGTGGATCATAACAAACTGTGGAAAGCTCTTAAAGAGATGGGAATACCAGACCATTTTATCTGCCTATTGACTCATTGGTAAAGTCCCTGATGCTCGGAAAAATTGAAGGCAGAAGGAGAAGAGGGCATCAGAGGATGAGATGTCTCAATGGCATCACCCATGCAATGGACATGAACTTGGGCAAACTCCAGGAGATGGTGAGGGGCAGGGAGGCCTGGCATGCTGTGGTCCATGGGGTTGCAAAGAGTTGAATATGACAGGCATTATTGACTTTAGTTACTTTATTTAATTTTAATGAACTTGTATTTAAATAGTCACATGTCTAAGAGCTACCCTACTGGACAGCAAGACAGCAAATGCCAGGTACCGACACAAAAGTCCTCTTACTCAATGCCACACTCAACCGGAAAAATGATTAGTCTCTTTAGGAAACCCACATCAGCTCCATGCCAGGCATTGTACTAGGCTTTTCTTTTATTTGATTCAAAGTCAAAACCCAGCAAAACCAGGCAGGTGGAATCAAGAAACCTGTGTGGTTACCTTGGCTTGTGTTTATGATGGGTTTCGAGTACAGATCTTCACCGCTGGATTTCTCTGTGTGGGTTGAGTCAGGTAGAGGAAGATTTGATTGAGAAATGCATGTGACAGTTTAGATCCAGCCTTTTCAGATGCATTTACATTTAAATAAGAAAAAAAGCGCTGCTTTAAAACAACCACTCATGTCTAGGAAAAGATCTTTGAATCCTTTATTGTTAGAAAATTTTCCTTTTCCTTAGAAGAAAAAGGAATTTTTTGTGTCAGTGTTCAGCTTGCAAAGACCAAACCTCTGGTTTCAAAGAAGCTTCTAAACTTGGCAAGCCCTGCTTCCCATCACTAATAATAAAAGATGCTTTGTGTGCATCCACCTGGCCCTGTGTGGTTAACAGAGGTCACAGTGGGCGGCAGGTGCTCAAGGGTTCTATTCTCAGCTCTCTTGCTGCCTCTGTCTCTGACCTCAGAGAGTTTGGAGGTAGATTTAGACCAATGGCTCCTGGGTACATACCAGAACGTTCACTCAAAATTCTAATAGCAGCACTTTTGATTCTATTTTGTTGAAACAAAGCAAGGTACAGCCACACACCAATCCTGACCCACCCTCTGGGCCTCCCAGGGACCGCTTTCTGACATCACTACCTTCTTTTCTTCTCCTCCACATCTCATTCTTTCCTCCACCTTAACTTGCCACAGTAGTTGCTTATCATATATCCAGTCAGTAATAAAGGTGACCGTGGTATAATTTCAGATCTTGGGGATACAAATTAATGGAATTCCATCAGGTAAGTCTCAAATCCACAGTCTCATTACTTAAACCTGGTTTGAAGCAGCTGAGCATGTTGGTGATGTTCTCTGCAGGACCCAGAGGACTTGATCTCTGCACAAAGGCAGTTATGCCCAAAGCGCGAGGATACCTTACGTCCCAGAGCCCAAATTCTCAGCTTCACTGCGCTCCCGACAGCACCCCCCCCCCCCCCCCATCTAGATGCCAGTTTGCCTCTTTCTATCAAGGTTTCCCCTTCCAGGTCGTCTTCAGGAATTAAATGTGCTGTAGGTTCCATCCAAGGTTCCAGGTTTAGTCATTGTGGCTCTGTGAGGGTTCAGGGGAGTCCGCCAGCCTCATGCAGTCCAAGAACCACAGAGAAGATGGCAATGTGAAGCTTCAAGCTGGTTTCTAAGGGCACACTTTTAAAATTTAGGTTTTCACAATGCTGACTTTTATTCTGAGTTGCTACTGAAGCATACTGAGCAGAGGAGTGGTTAAAGGAAGACTGAACTTTCCCCAGGCTTCCTCTGCTGCCTCTGGATCTCCACGTGTTACTCGGCCCTGTATCCTGCTGCTGGGTCCTGTCAGTCTGGTGGGAAAACGTATCATTGCTCTGTCTGCTGGGTTTACTCCCTCTCCCTCATCATTTATAGCAAGCTCTGTCCCTCCAGCTCTGCTTCCAGACTCTTCCTTAGCAGGTGGACTCTCTAACTGCTGACCCCAGTTTTTCTCTTCTTGGTCACTCTGTTGCAGCCAAGAAAACCAGGCTTGGCTGTCTCCATACGAACATCAACAATGTAATCTGAAAGCAGTATCAGGCTCTGTATGTGTTTGACTTGGCATGGAATTTTCACTTTTTTCTCAGAGATCCCCTAGGCTAGGGTGACCCAAATCTGTGAGCGGTCCCTCCCCTACACTGGTGCCATGACCCTGCTGAGCTTGTCAGCCCACTTCTTACCTTAACAGTCTGCTCATAAGGACCTGCCCACACTTCAAGTGAATCATCACCTTTTGGCTATCACTGAGAAACACAGAGCTGAAATAATTTATTATTAAAAATTAACTCTATTGATAAAAACTGTAGAAAACCTGGAAAATACAGTTAGGCTTAAGTGGGGAAAATATTTGCAAATATCTATGATCTCACAGTGTGCGTGCTATGTAGCTTCAGTTGTGTCCAACTCTTTGTGATCCTATGGACTGTAGTCTGCCAGGCTCCTCAGTTCATGGGATGCTCCAGGCAAGAATACTGGAGTGGTTTCCCATGCTCTCCTCCAGGGGATCTTCCCAACCCAGGGATCGAACCTGCATCTCATGTCTCCTGCATTAGCAGGTGGGTTCTTTACCACTAGTGCCTCCTGGGAAGCCCACAAACCAAATAAAATTCATCCCACTAGCCAAATACATTTTCCAAAATTACAGATATATGTATGGTTTTACAAAATTATGCTATATTATATATATCAATATTTGTATTCGTGTTATATAATGAGTGTTCCCTTATCCTGTTAAAGAAATTATTTTTAGTGGCTTCACTGGATTCCACAGTGCGCTTGCATCACTATTTAGTCAGTTTCCTACTTAGGCATTCTGATTGTTTCCATGTTTTTGATATCATAAACATGCTAAAACAAGGGATCTGTATACAAATATCTGAATGGGTCACTGACAACTTCATTCTATTACATTCCCAGGAAGAGAATTTACTGAGTCAAGGGCTAAAAGCATATTTAAGGCAGGCTGAGATGCTCTATTATCAGGGGTCCCTAACCTCCAGGATCTAATGCCTGAGGACCTGAGGTACAGCTAATGTGATAATAGTAGAAATAAAGTGCATGATAAATGAAACAATAGTTTCATCCTGAAACTATCCCCCCTACTCCCAGTCCATGGAAAGATTGTTCTCCATGAAACCCAGCCCCTGGCACCGAAAATGTTGGGGAGCACTGCTCTAAATGAAGACTCCAAATTCGAATGGGAGTGAACAGAGTTACAGAGGACTGTCCAGTCCCCTCAGGATCCCTGGACCTTGGGCAGGAAGTGAAGCTGGAGAAGGCATGAAAGCTTTTAATCACTTAAACTGATTTCTAAAGACCTGTACCTGCTAGAGCATATTCATCAATGTAGACGAAGCAGCCTCAGCTCTCAGGTGGAGCAGATGGGTAAACACACCTGGCCTCACACCACCGCTGGCTTCCAGTTCTCCTTTCAAGTGAGCAATGCGTATCAGGCAAAAAGGTGATCGTCTTTTTGAGAGACCCTCCCTCAGCCCACAAAGTCAGACATCAACTGACCTTTGTTCTGATTCCTAATTAAATTCTGAAATTACACTGATTCTGAAGAACGGCTATTCAATGGTAATGAGAAACTTGTAAAGCAGTAACACCGTATAGACCCATGAAGGGATGGGTGCAAACAGCAAACTGCTCAAGTACTTGCCACATCAGCAAAACACGGAAGGAAGGGTTTGTGCAGACACGTTACAGCCGAGAGCCTTCTCTCTTGAATCTTGTCCAACAATCATTTTCTGAGCGATTACCACCATATATCAATCCTCAAAATACATGCACTTCGATGTAAATCAGACTATTAACCTCCAGATAAGGCAATGCAGACAAACAGATTATTTCATTTGTCCCACTTCATCTCTCTGACCTAGATTCATTTTCTTCAGCTTTTACGTGAACACCTCCCATGAGTCAGGCATTGGGCTTTGTTGGGAGATTTGCAAAGCTGCTTATCCCTTCTTAGGGCTCTCGGACTTGAGGAAGGCAAAATCTAGTCATGAAAGCAAAATTTCTGATAATGTGTCCAAACACGCTTAGGGAGTAACAGAAGAAGTAGCAATATATTGAGAAGGAGGCAAGCTAAACAAAGCCTTGACATCAACATTTGTGGATAGGCAAAAACTACAAATGCATCATAAATATGATACCTGAGAAAATAATAAATAAATGTGGATCAACACACAAATTCAATCTCACTACTCTACCCTGGAGATCAGAAGCATTTACACCCATATCAAAGCCTGTAAGATGAGTAAGTACTCTTTGGATCCTTTTTAAATGTAATAATTACTCTTCATAAAAGTTCACAGTAAACATCAATTTCCATGTAATTAAAATCAGGGCCTTTGTTTACATAACAGAGTAATGCCATCAGAGAAGATGCTGGTCTGAGGACAGACCAATGCCTTAGGGAAAGTCATCTCCAGCTAATTCAGTGATAAACTGGAGTTTGTGGATTATCTAACTATCAGGGAATTTTAATTATCTTTGATACTTTCAGGACTTTTTACCTGAAGATGGAAAATGAGCTATGGCTGTCACAAAATAGGAATAAGCTCGAATTTCCAAATGTGTAGTCTGATCACTATTCAAATTAAAGTTGCTTGTCTTATAATTTTAGAGGGATCCAGAAAGTCCAGGGCCCCTGCTGAGCTTTAGAACACTGAGTGAATGTCACTGTCATGGAACATTTTCACGCAGTAATGGTCTGCCTGCTGCTGGATAACAGCTGAAGCAAACCCACTGATGAGAAATAAACGGGGGAACAAAGCAGTGTGTGCTTCCAGAGCTGGAAACACTGGCCCTTTCAAGGGACTCAATCACTCGGACTTCATTTCTGTGTATCAGGAAGTGAGTGATGAAGAATGAGCCGTGTTAGGTCAATAGACGCCAGCAGGAGCCATAGACGCTTTTGCCTCATACTCTTGCTTGATGGCTCTTGTCAAGAAGCCTGACTCGTAAAACAGAACCACAGCGAGAGCAGCACTCCTGCCTGTGAGAAGGCGGTCTGCTCTGGCTGGATCATCTGTTTTATATAGTAGATCAATTTTTATTTATTTTCATTTCTGATGCAATCTCTGGTTGAAGAAAACAAGGCTCAGCAATTTGGGATCACCTTGCCACCCTGTTCTCACCCTTATGGCAGAAAGTGAAGAAGAACCAAAGAGCCTCTTGATGAAAGTGAAAGAGGAGAGTGAAAAAGTTGGCTTAAAGCTTAACATTCAGAAAACTAAGATCATGGCATCCGGTCCCATCACTTCATGGCAAATAGATGGGGAAACAGTGGAAACAGTGGCTGACTTTATTTTTCTGGGCTCCAAAATCACTGCAGATGGTGACTGCAGCCTTGAAATTAAAAGATGCTTACTCCTTGGAAGGAAAGTTATGACCAACCTAGATAGCATATTAAAAGCAGAGACATTACTTTGCTAACACAGGTCCATCTAGTCAAGGCTATGGTTTTTCCAGTGGTCATGGATGGATGTGACAGTTGGACTATAAAGAAAGCTAAGCACAGAAGAACTGATGCTTTTGAACTGTGGTGTTGGAGAAGACTCTTGAGAGTCCCTTGGACTGCAAGGAGATCCAACCAGTCCATCCTAAAGATCAATCCTGGGTGTTTATTGGAAGGACTGATGTTGAAGCTGAAACTCCAATATTTTGGCCACCTGATGTGAAGAAGTGACTCATTTGAAAATGAGAAGTGACTCATTTCCCTAATGCTGGGAAAGACTGAAGGTGGGAGGAGAAGGGGACGACAGAGGATGAGATGGTTGGATGGCATCACCGACTCAATGGACATGGGTTTGGGTGGACTCCGGGAGTTGTTGATGGACAGGGAGGCCTGGCATGCTGCGGTTCATGGGGTCACAAAGAGTTGGACACGACTGAGTGACTGAACTGAATTGGCCATCCGAATCAGCTGTCACAGTACCGGAGTGAAAGTTTCATATATAACCTGACACTTCACTTCTTCAAGGGAATGGTTCCTATTGTGCTTGATCAAAAAGTGACTTACTCCATCTTACACATTAATTGCTAGGACTTAATGCACCATGATACAAGGGTTCATCTCTATCCCTCCCATGGAGTCATTCACTTCATGTTAGTTGGTGGTCCGACCAAGAAAACTAAACCTCTATCTCAACAAAGTAAACCTTGGAGTGTACGTTTACTGTTCTCACTTCATTCACTTCACAATCTTAGCAGAAAGGAAAGGAACACATTCAAAATCTTGGAAGCTGGGGAGAAAAAGTCTTCAAAAGAAGTACTTACTGCAAATTCTTGTGTTTTGGAAACTCACTAGCTGTTCCCATTTTCTTTTTCTTTTGATGACTTCTACTACATAGCCAGTACTTTTCCAGCCTCCCTTGAAACTGAGCATGGCCATGTGACACAATGCTGACCAGTGAGACCCAAAGGAAAGTATGAACCAATAAACATGCTTAATTATCTCCAGTGAAAGAAAGGAAGAAAGAGAAAACAATAGGAAAAAAAAATCCTTCCTTCACTCTGCGTCTCTGTTTATACACCTTCCTCCTTTCTCAGTTGATATTCTGCAAAGAGCAGAGTACTCATCTCCTCTTGCCTGGGCTTCCAGTTTGGGATCCACTCCATTCCTGAGACTCCGATGCCTGCTGGAAGTTGACATCCTCCTTGCTAAAGTGATTGGTTCAGATAAAGTAGTTTAAGCAAATTTGAAATGGGCCATGGAGAATAGCTCATGAATGCGCCGAGAATAACTTCATTTTCTTTCTCTTTTATGAAAGCTTCCAAAGGGTCACCCACACACTTTCTCTTTCTGCATCCTGTGTTTTTCTGAGGTGAGACCTGAAATTGCTGCAGTCATTTTGTCATCAGGAGGAAAACCCAACTTGAAATAATCTGACACTATGGAAAACAGAATTACAAGATGACAATAAATTCTTTAAATGACACTGTTAGGCCTAACACCCACTCTCCTCTGAATTTTCCAGGTATGTGAGCCAATGAACTTCTTTATTATTTGAATTCAATTTTCTGTTGCTGGGCACCAAAAAAATTTTAAAGGAAAAACCCCACTTCATAAGGGGTTCTTATAATATGGACTAAACATGTTCTTTATCTACTGCCTCTCTTTCCCCAATTGTCATTACCTTAACACCTTCCTCCTTAATTTTATCATAAAATACTTAGCAAGTTCCTTTAATTTTTCTTCCATTCAATCTGTTGATTACATGGCTATCAGTTACTCATTTTAATACAGAAATTTGATCATCACCATCCCTTCCCCGGGATTCTTCACACACATCCCCATTGTACACAAGGTGAAATCTTAATCTTTGATTTTGGTATGCAAAGTCTTTCATGCTTTCACACCTACTTGGCTGTTCAGTCTCATCACTAATCATTCTCTCCCACCCCCCACCCCTTCTCTCCTGACACACACATATAGGGATGTTACATTCTTGAAATTTTGAATTATGTGTAGTTCTTCAACATAGGTATCTCTCTTCTGTTTTGGTGAGTGCTCATCTGAGTTCCCTGTATTGGGATTCTAGAACTCTTTCCTACTGCTTGTCCAATGGGTAAATTAATGTTCATCCTAGCCCAACCTCTTCTGTGAAGCTTATTCCAATTTTTCCATAGTATTCATACATGATTATTTTCATACAAGACCATGTTCTTTGAAGACAGGGACTATGTTTAATTCATCTTTATAATCCTTTTTCTTAGCAGTATCTGACATGATAAGTCCTCTATGTTTGAAAAAATGCAAATCGTAAATGAATGAATCAGACACAAACGTGGAAATTTTACTTGGATTACTGGATCTTCCACATGATAGTTAGTTAAAATAATAACCATTAGGAAGTTGACTAAACCCTTCAGATGCCTTCTCCATAGCTTAGTCTTTTGAGAGTTATTTTCATAACTGTAGAAGATAATTGTTTTTATCTTCCTGGGATGCTTTCCTGCTACTGCTCCTTTTAGAATCACTTCCTGATGGAAACATACTTGCTAACCATATCTGTGAACTTGTAAGACTGAGAAATCTGAAGCCATCCTGGTTCTTGTCCTTCCCAAAGCTTTCTAAAATTTGATTCAGTACTTCTATTCTATAGCCCCAGTGTCCTTCCAATAAATCTCCTTTTGTTGTTAAAAAAGAACTGGGTCTGTTTCTTGTAGTCACAGAATTTTAACTGATGGTACTTTTTTGATGCATGATAATTTAGGGCTATCACACTATAAGGTAACATAAAAGGAATATGTATTATTGTTGATCAGTAAGTCAGGCTATTTCCCACAGTGCCAGTTAATACCTAGCCCAGTGCCTGACACATAGCAAATCAATAAAGGCTTGCTGAATGAATACACTTCCAGGTGTGGGGAATCAGAAATTGATGGTGTCATCATGGGCGGTAGGGCAGAGGTCTTTTGGCTGTTACATTATCCTATTTCTCCCATTCTTTCATTTTAAAAGTCATTTAGTGAGCATATACAAGGTGTTCAAGGAACCTCAATCTAGTTAGTTAAATCATGGAATTAAGAACAAACATAATCCCAAGATTTTAGAGGTAAGTTATTACAGTACAATAAAATATAGTGAAATAAGTACTAATATTAGGTGAGCAGATGGTATGGTGAAAATTCACAGGAGTAGCACCTAATCCAGACTTGTGCATTTAGGGAAGGTTTCCTGCAAGAAGTGAAATCTAGGCTGAGAGCTGAACAGACTTTACTTGGTAAAGCAGTTGGGAAGAATTATTCCAAACAGTAGTAAGGTGTACAAAGGGTAGAGGAGAAAAGGTATGATATCTTTGGAAAACAACCACAGATAGATCATCAGTATGTATGGAATTTAGACAGGGGTTAAGGGAGATTAGGCTGGAAAGGTAAGTACAGATTATTGTGGATCCTGGATATTGAAGTAACATGGAATCAACTGAAAATCTTAAACAATGAAATGATACCATCTGATATAGATATACCATGTTGGCTGAGGTGGGGTAAAGGGAGAGAGGAAGGGGAGAAGCTTCAGAAAGGAAAAGCACTTAAAGACGACTGTCCTATTATTAGAGCCGTTATCCACAAGTGGCTATTGAGCTCTTCAAACATAGACAGTACAAATTGGGATGGTTGAAAGTGTAAAATACACACTGGACTTCAAACACTTAGTGCAGCAAATAATAATATAAAACATGCACATATATATGTATATGTACATATATATGGGACTTCCCTGATGGCTCAGTGGGTTAAGAATCCGTCTACAATGCAGGAGTCTCGGGTTCGATCCCAAGGTCGGGAAGATCCCCTGGAGAAGGAAATTGCTACCTACTTCAGTATTCTTGGCTGGAGAATTCCATGTACTGGGCAGCCTGGTGGGTCACAGTTGATGGGGTCTCAAAGAGTCAGACACGACTGAGTGACTAAGCAGGCATCCCGTGCCATGCCGAGTTGCTTCAGTTGTGTTTGACTCTTTGCAACCCCATGGATTGCAGCCCACCAGGGTCCTCTGTCCATGAGATTCTTCAGGCAAGAATACTGGAGTGGGTTGCTATTTCCTTTTCCATAAGCATGCATCTATATCAGCAATTTTGTAGCAATTATATGTTGAAATGATAATATTTTGGATATACTGGGCTAAATAAAAATGTTATAAAAATTAATTTCTCCTGTTTTGTCTTCTGTTTTTTAATGTGGCTATTAGAAAACTTAAATTATGTATGTTACTTGGGTTTTCAGCCTGCATTGTATTTCTATTGAACAGTGAGTGCTGAGGTAAAAGGTTACTTTAACAATCTATGTAAGATGATGAAGACAAACTAAGCTAAATGCATCAGTCCTTCCAATGAATATTCAGGGCTGATTTCCTTTAGGATTGACTGGCTTGATCTCCTTGCTGTCCTAGGGACTCTCAAGAGTCTTCTCCAATACCACAGTTGAAAAGCATCAATTCTTTGGCGCTCAACCTTCTTTATCGTCCAGCTCTCACATTCATACATGACTACTGGAAAAACCACAGCTTTGACTATATGGACCTTTGTTGGCCAAGTAACATATTATAGGCTCTGAGTGAAGAAACTTCTTTAACAACATTTTCATCACATTTGACTACAGCAACCTTCCTTCTCTCCAAGTAATACTTATTAATATCTTAAGAAACACACTCAAGGAACACAATTGTTTTTCCTTGGAAGTGTTTTTCCATGGATACCTAATTCTATAGTAGGATAAAAGATCAAATAGGATTATATCAAATGCATGGCTTTTACAGCATTATTTATAAACAAATTACTTTGTCACTTCAATCAAATAGATCTATTTTTCCAGGCTCCTCTATAAGCCTAAGCATATTTGGGGGTATTTTATCCTTTTGAAAATTTAAAGTGCTCAAATTAAATGCCAAATTTTCCATGAACAGTTTACTATCAGTGCAAGGACTGCTGTAAGTTCAACACAAAGAAAAATTCTTGCATTCATTTGAATTTGGGCTATCTGATGGTCTAATTCACTAGAAGGACTGATGCTGAAGCTGCAACTCCAATAACCTGGCCATCTCATGCAAAGAGTTGACTCATTGGAAAAGACCCTGATGCTGGGAGGGACTGGGGGCAGGAGGAGCAGGGGACGACAGAGGATGAGATGGTTGGATGGCATCACCAACTCGATGGACATGAGTCTGAGTAAACTCCAGGAGTTGGTGATGGACAGGGAGGCCTGGCGTGCTGCAATTCATGGGGTCTCAAAGAGTTGGACACGACTGAGTGACTGAACTGAACTGAACTGAACTGATGGTCTAATAAAAGACTATCCCATTAAAACAGTTAGAAGGACAAAAATAAGTTTCCATGGCATCCATTAAAACTGAGAAGAGGCACAAAAGTTTTTTTCTTACAAACTGCTTTAGTTAAAAAATGTGCAAGCCACTATCATTTACATTACTTATGGTGCCTTTGGTATGTTGATTCAGAAAATGAGTTGGGTAGTAACACACTTTATAAGAGGCAGCAGATGGCATAATAATTTCCCTTGCTCAGCAACTCATATGTTATCCACTATGGGCACTGTCTAGATTTCCATACTAATGTACAGTATTAGAACATTAACAGCAGGAAGTCTCAGCTCCTACAGCCAAGGGTCTAGGTATGAGAGTCAGGTGCTACATAAATAACAAGCCATAGCCAAAGAAAGGAGATCAGGCGAAAATTTTAAATTTCCTTTGGATTTAAGGTATCTTGAAATGCCATAATTTTTAAAGTCACTTTAAAGCCTGAATCATGCCATCACTTTGTATTTATGTGGTATATTTAGAAGATGTTGTATAAATTGGATCTTACTTTTCCTCAAAAAAGTTCCTACCTGATAAATGAGGAGTTAGGGGAGGAAGATAAAGCACTGGATATAAAATAGATGGTTCTTGGACTCACTAGCTGATTGATATCATTGTTGTTCAATTGCTCAGTCATGTCCAACTCTTTGTGACCCCATGGACTGTAGCATGCCAGGCTTCCCTGTCCTTCACTACCTCCCAGAGTTTGCTCAAATTCATGTCCATTGAGTCAATGATGCCACCTAACCATCTTATCCTCTGTCGCCCCCTTCTCCTGCCTTCGATCTTTCCCAATGAGTCATCTCTTTGCATCAGGTGGCCGAAGTATTAGAGCTTCAGCATCAGTCCTTTCAATGAATATTCAGGCTTGATTTTCTTTAGAACTGACTGGTTGGATCTCCTTGCAGTTCAAGGGACTCTCAGGAGTCTTCTCCAATGCCACAGTTCAAAAGCATCAATTCTTCGCTGCTCAGCCTTTTTTATGGTCCAACTCTCACATACATACACATGGTCTGGTATTGATCTGGAGCAACCACTTAACCTCAAGTCTCTATTTCCGCATTAGTAAGTTAATAGTATCAGTCCTACTCACCTCACAGGGTTGCTGTGAGGACCCAAACAAAACAGCAGATTTCATTAGAATAGAAGCTCAATGGAGGTTCTGTCCTTTTTGGTTTACTGCTGTATCCTTAAAACCTAAAAGTGCACCTGGTACACAGTAATCATTCAGTAAATGTTGTGAAAATGTTTTGAATATTATAAACACACAATGTATTATATGTAAGGTATTGTTATCACTAAACTACCAAAGTGGAAAAGGAAGACAAGAGTGTAACTTGCTCAACTTATTTCTTAAGTGAGAATTAAGATTGAATTTCAAGGCAGGTCTCGACATTCTATTTATTTGGCCATTCGACAATTTTTTAGAGTATATACTACACGCCAGGCATGGTTCTAGGTACTGGATTGTTGTTGTTCAGTCACTAAGTCATGTCTGACGCTTTGCAACCCCATGAACTGCAGCACTTCCCTGTCCTTCACTATTTCCTGGAGTTTGCTCAAACTCATGTCCATTAAGTCAGTGATGCTATCCAACAGTCTCAATCTCTGTCGCCCCCTTCTCCTCTTGCCCTCAAGGTACTGGCCATATAGTGTTAAAAAAAAACATATACATGGGAGTCAGATGCGGGACACAAACACTAAACAAATGAACACACAAACAACATTGCAGTAAGCACTATACAGGAGGAACACCATCTGATGTTCCCTAGTTTGCAGCCAGATTATATGTTTAAGTTAAAATTTACATTTCACATTTGTAAGATGTATTTTTAAAGAACATTCATTCATTTTTCTACATATCATTATTTCAAATCAAATCAAAAGAAGTTTATTAGTATCAACTAGAGTTAACCACCTGAGACAGATCTATTAAAATAAAATTTGGAAAAACAATGACAGCATTACTCATTCACCTCTACCACTTCAGTTCCCACAACTAGAAGTCCAATGATATGTACTGACCTTAATATTAAAACTTGGATATAAGTCTCAAAACATGCCTTCAACATTATAAACTATTGCTAAACCAAGTTCACGCCATACCTTACTTTTAGTAAGTGCTCAAAGGGTTTTGTTGTGTTGTACTTTATTCTTTTAGAATGTTGAGGGTTATCATTAGTATACTCAAACATTTTCCCATGGGAATGCATATTTGTTAAATGATTAGCTTTCTCTTATAAAAGGATTTTTTTCCCCAAGCTAAAGACATATAATGAAGGCTCTGATTTATTGTTCCTTTGAATTCTGAATGAGTCCATTGAGATGACTTGACAAGTCCACCTGCTTTTTTTTAAGGGTTAATTTAGGCTTTTAATCTATACAAAATTGCTTTCTACTTCACAGGCAATATTGGGAGAAGAGTAAGAGTTGAAACCAACCCTTTCTTTTTAAATGAACATAAGGAAAACATTATATTTTAGAATAAAGGACAACTGATATAAATATGCTCTCTTAACCTGACATGGTTGACAGCTAGAATTTTAAGGTCAGATATTTCCAATCATCAGTAACTTTTTAAAACTTTAAATAATAACAATAAAGGCAGAAGCATTTTACAAAACAATTTAAAAGAAAAAAACCCAAACTTTGTAGGGAAAAATTGGATTTATATAAGTTCAGGGGAAGTAAAAAATAGATTTAAATACCCATTAGAAAAGGGTGAGATAGATTTTTAAAAATCTCTTTTAAGGGAGTAAGTTTTCAAAATCATTCTGTTCAATACAATAATTTGTTACTCTAAGAAACTACAATTTACAATCTTAAATAACTTTTACCCAGAATTATTAATTTCCTTTAAAATCAACTTTAATGTAGTATAATTTATATTTTAAAAACTAACCATTTTAAGCATACAGTCAGTTCTTCTATAACTCAGCCCAAACATTGCTAAAAATCATATAGCTATAAAAGTCCCCTCAACAAAAAACGAAGGACCCAGGAAGAAAATGGGCTTAGAAAAATAATGAATAATATGTCATTCACACATACACACACATACATATACACACACACAAAAGAAAAGGAGAGAAAGGGGGAGTGGGGACAAGGAGAAAAGGAGAAAAAAAAAGATACTACCTAATAAAAATGTAGCACACTTTAACAACTTTAACCAACTAGAACTAAAAGACATTTATAGAACTCTCTACTCAACAGGAAAATACATATTCTTCTCAGGTGCACACAGAACATTTTCTAGGATAGACCATATGCTAGGCCATAAAACAAACCATAATAAATTTTAAAAGACTGAAATCGTATCAAGTATGTTCTCCAACTACCACAATTGAGTGAAGTTATAAATTAATAAGCAAATATGGGAAATTAACAAAGGTGTAGACATAAAATAACACATAACTAAATAACCAATGGGTCAAAGAAGAAATCACAATGAAAATTGGAAAACACTTTGAGATGAATGAATGAAAACACAGCATACCAAAACTTATGGAACACATCTAAATCAATTTTTATAGTTTTAAATGCCTACATTAAAAGAGAAAAAGGATTTTAAATGAATAATCTAATTTCCATCTTAAGAAAATAGAAAAAGAAGAACAAATTAAATCTAAAGCAAACAAAAAGAGGGAAATAATAGATCAGAGTAGTAAGATATCAAATAAAAAATAGAAAAACAATAGAGACAACTAATAAAAGTAAATCCTGGTTTTTTGAAAAAATTGATAAAATTGGCACACATTAAGCTAGACTCTTCAAGCAAAGAAAAGAGAAGACTCAAATTATTACAGTCAGGAATGAAAGAGAAGACATTACTTCTGACCATACAGGAAAGGATAACAAGGAAATGCTATGAATAAATGTATGGAAACAAATTAGGTAACTGAAGGAAATGGACAAACTCCTAGAAGGGCACAAACTACCAAAACTACCTTAAGACGAAAAAGAAAATTCAAATAGATCTAGAAAAAGTAAAGATATTAAATTAGAAATTAAAAAAAAAATTATTTAGAAGAAAAGTTGAGACCCAGACAGCTTCACTACTTAATTCAAACAAAGTTTTTCATAATAACAACTCTTTACAAACTATCAAAAGACAGAAGAGTGAACATTTCCCAGCTCTTCCTATGAGGACAGTATTACCTCAGTACCAAAACCACACAAAGAATTTCACAAAAAAAGGAAACCATAAAGCAATTTTATATGAATCTATAAGCAAAACTGCTCAACACAATACTAGCAAACTGAAACCAGCAATATACAAAAAGCATTATACAACACAACCAAGCAGCAATTGTCTAAAAAATGCAAGAATGATTTAACATCCAAACATCAATTAATAGATTATGTCAATAGAATAAAGGACAATTCCAACAGAATCATCCCAATAGATGCAAAACATTAAAAAAAATTTCAACATTTCATGATAAAAATATTCAACAAACTAAGAACAGAAGGAAACTTCCTCAATATGACAAACAGCATCTACAAAAAGCTTCAGCTAATCAAACTCATGGGCTTCCTTTGTAGCTCAGTAGTAAAGAATCTCCTTGCCAATGAAGGAGAAACAGGATCGATCCCTGGGTTGGGAAGATACCCTGGAGAAGGAAATGGCAGCCCACATCAGTATTCTTGCCTGGAAAATCCCATGGATTTCCATGAACTTGGCAGGCTGCAGTTCATAAGAGTCTCAAAAAGGTTGAACACAACTTGGTGACTATACAACAACAACAACCAAACCTAAGGATGAAAAATTGATCATTTTCCTCATAATATCAGAAACAAGGCAAGGATGTCCTTTCTTGACATTTTTATTCAACACTGCACTGGAGTTTCCAGCCAGAGAGGTGGTGGGAGGGGCGGGGGGGGGGAGGGCGGGAATGAAATAAAAGGCATCCATATTGGAAAAAAAAAGAATCAGAACTATGTCTATTCACAGATGACATAACCCTGAATACAGAAAATCCTAAGGAATACACACACACACACACACACACACACACACACACACACACACGTAAAAGTGAAAGTGAAAGTTGCTCAGTCGTGTCTGACTCTTTGCGATCCCATGTACTATACAGTCCGTGGAATTCTCTAGGCCGGAATACTGGAGTGGGTAACCTTTCCCTTCTCCAGGGGATCTTCCCAACCCAGGGATGGAACCCAGGTCTCCCACACTGCAGGTGGATTCTTTACCAGGTAAGCCACAAGGAAAGCCCAAGAATACTGGGTGGGTAGCCTATCCCTTCTCCAGGGGCTCTTCCTGACCCAGGAATTGAACCGGGGTTTCCTGCACTGCAGGCAGATTCTTTACCAACTGAGCTATCAGGGAAAACTAAGAGTAATAATCAGGTTCAACAATCTAAGGTTGCTGGATAGAAGAGTAGTACCCAAAAGTCAACTGTAGGTCTATACATACCTACGAACCCTCCAAAAATGAAACTGAGAAAATAACTCCATTTACAATAACATCAAAAAGAAGAAAATATTTATGAATAAATTTAACAAAAGTGCAAGATTTGTAGCTGAAAACTATAACATATCACTGAAGAAAACAAAGGCCTAAATAAACGGAAAGGCATACTGTGTTCATTGAAGAAAAAATGTTACTAAGATAGCAATATTCCCTAAATTATCTACAAAGACAACACAATTTATACCAAACTCCAGCTCAAGAGAAAAGAAACATCTTTAGCAATCATGGAAATGTAGATCAAAACCACAGTGAGATGCCGATTCACATCCACTAGGATTGTTGTTCAGTCACTAAGTCATGTACAACTCTTTGTGACCCCATGGACTGCAGCACACCAGGCTTCCACATCCTTCACTATATCCCAGAGTTTGCTCAAACTCACCTCCTCTGAGTCAGTAATGTCAACCAACCATCTCATCCTCTGTCCCCTCTTCTCCTCCTGCCCTCAATCTTTCCCAGCATCAGGGTCTTTTCCAACGAGTTGGCTCTTTGCATCAGGTGGCCAATGTACTGGAGCTTCAGCTTCAGCATCAGTCCTTTCAGTGAATATTCAGGACTGATTTCTTTTAGGATTGCCTGGTTTGACCACCTTGCTGCCCAAAGGGCTCTCAAGAATCTTCTTCAGCATCATAGTTCAAAAGTATCAATTCTTCAGCACACAGTCTTACTTATGGTCGAACACTCACACCCGTACATGACTAATGGAAAAACCATAGCTTTGACTATATGGACCTTTGTTGGCAAAGTGATGTCTCTGCTTTTTAATATACTCTCTAGGTTTGTCATAGCTTTTCCTCCAAGGAGAAGGAATCTTTTTTTCTTTTGCGGGGCCACATGGGGCCATAGCATCTTTTAATTTCATGACTTTAGTCACTGTCTGCAGTGATTTTATAGCCCAAGAAAATGAAATATGTCACTGCTTCCACTTTTTCCCCATGTATTGCCATTAAGTGATTGGACTGGATGCCATGATCTTAGTTTTTTGAATGTTGAGTTATAAGCTAGTTTTTCACTCTCCTCTTTCATATTCACTAGAAGATTCTTTAGTTTCTCTTTGCTTTCTGCCATAAGGATGGTGTTATCTGCACACCTGAGGTTGTTGATATTTCTCCTGGCAATCTTGATTCAGCCTTTGATTCATCCAGCCTGGCATTTTACATGATGTACTCGGCATATAAATAATCAGGGTGACAGTATACAGCCTTGATGTACTCCTTTCCCAATTTGGAACCAATCCGTTTTTCCATGTCTGGTTCTAACTGTTGCTTCTTGACCTGCACACAGGTTTCACAGAAGGCAGGTAAGGTGATCTGGTATTCCCATCTCTTTAAGAATTTTCCAGTTTGTTTTGATTCACAGTGAAAGGCTTTAGTGTAGTCAACTGAGCAGGGGTAGTTTTTATGGAATTATCTTGCTTTTTCTATGATCCAACCGATGCTGGCAATTTGATCTCTGGTTCCTCTGCCTTTTCCAAATCCAGCTTGAACATCTGGAAGTTCTTGGTTTATGTACTGTTGAAGCCTAGCTTGAAGGATTTTGAGCATAACCTTGCTAGCATGTGAAATGAGCACAACTGTGCAGTAGTTTGAACATTCTTTGGCACTGCCCTTCACTAGAATGGTTACGATCAAAAAGAAAGATAATGACAAGAATTGGTAAGGATGTGGAGAAATATAAACCCTTACAAGCTGCTGATGGGAATATAATATGATGCAGCTACTTTGGAAAATACACTGGTATGTCCTCTAAAGATTAAACACAGAGTTAACATTTGGCCCAGCAATTCCACTACTAGGTATATATACTAGGCAAGATGAAAACATATGTCCATACAAAACCTGTACACAAATAACATGCCACCATTGTTCACGATAGCCAAACAATGCAAACAATCCAAATGTCTATCAATTGATGAATGGATAATCAAAGTGTGATGCAGCCATACAATAGAATATTATTCAACAATAAAAATAAACAGATACATGCTACAGTATAAGTGAACCTTGAAAACATGCTAAGTGAAAGAAACAAGTCACAAAAGAACCACAAATTAGATGACTCCATTTATATGCAATGTCCAAAATAGGCAAATTTATAAAGATAGAAAGTAGTTTAATGGTTGCCTAGGGCTGGGGAAGGGTATGTTGGGAAAATGAAGAGCGACTGGATAGATTTCTTTTTGGGGTTATGAAAATGTTCTCAAATTCATTATGGTGATGGTTGTACAACTCTGAATATATAATACTAAACAAAACAAAACAAACAACTTTGAGTGTAGACTCTAAATGGGTGAATTATTATATGGCATGTGAATTATATCTTAATAAATTTGCTATAAAAATCCCAATTAAAAATAAAATAAAAACAATGGTGAAAAATCAATGAATCTAAATCTAAATTTTTAAAAAGATCAATAGAATAAACAACTAGCTTAGAATAATCAAAAATAAAAAAGAAGACATGAATTACCAGTATAGAAGTGAAAGAGATATCACCATAGATTATAAACAATTAAAATAATCATAAAAGAATGTTTTAAACATATTTATTGCAATAAATTCTAGAACTCAGAAGAAATAGTCCTTGATAGCCAAAATTTATAAAACCATAAACTGGCATAAACAAATTAAATACCTAAAGATCCCTATATTATTTGAATAATAATTTGAAATAATTGAAAATAATAATTGAAATGATTTAAAATAATAATAATTTTAAGATATTTGAAATATCTTAAAATCTTGCAATAAAAAATATTCTAATTCAAGACACACTCACCGGTGAATTTTATCCAACATCTGAGGAAGATATCACAGTTGTCTTAAGAAAGTTTCAAAAATACAGGGCAGACTTCTCAACTCATTATGAGTCTAGCATTACCCTGATACCAAAAGTAAACCTATTACAAGAAAAGAAAATTAAAAACCAATCTCTCTTCTGAGCCTAGTTGGAAAAGTTCCTAATAAAATATTACCAAATCCAGCTTAGCAACATATAGAAAGAATAATGCACCATGACCAATGGGGTTTTTCCCAGTAAGGGAAGGTTGTTCTAATCTTTGAAAAATAATCAACATAATTCACCATATTAACAAACTAAAACAGAAAATCCACATGGTTTTCAGCATAAAATTCAGAAAAAGCACTTGGTAAAATTTAATACCCACTCATGAAAAACAACTTCCTGAGGCTTTCCAGGTGGCACCAGTGGTAAAGAACCCTACTGTCAATGCAAGAGACATAAGAGACGTGGGTTCAATCCCTGGGTCAGGAAGATACCCTGGAGAAGGGCACAGCAACCCACTTCAGAATTCTTGTCTGGAAAATCCCATGGACAGAGGAGCCTGGCGGGCTACTGTCCATGGGGTCAGAAAGAGCTGGACAACACTTTCATGAACAACAACGACATCAACAAAATCATAGGCACAGGACAGAACTTCCTCAAACTTTTTCTTTCTGAGAGCCATTAAAGAAGATTTAAGTAAGCTGAGAGATATATCAGTCATGGATTAGAAGACTCAGTGTTGTTAACGTACCAATTCTCTCTAAATTAGAATATAGATGCCATGAAATCTCAACCAAAATCACATTTGCTAAGTCGCTTCAGTCGTGTCCGACTCTTTGCGACTCTTTTGAGTCCAGGCCCCAGCAGTGAAAGCACTGAGAGCTAACCACTGGTCTGCCAGGAATTTTCAGCATTTATCCTTTCAAATTAGAGTTTTCTCTGGATATTTGCCCAGGAGTGGGACTGCTGGATCATATAACAGCTCTATTTTTAGTTTGTTTTAAGGAACTTCCATCCTATTCTCCTTGGTGGCTGCACCAATTTTACATTCCCACCAACAGTGTGGAAGGGCTCCCCAGATCCTCTCCGGCATTTATTATTCGTAGACTTTTTTTGGGGGATGGACCACATGGCTTGCAGGATCTTAGTTCCCCAACCAGGGATTGAACGTGGGCCACTACAGCGAAAGCACTGCGTACTAACCGCTGGACCACCAAGGTATTTCCTGATTCTAAAATTTACATAGAAACACAAATATACGAAACAGCCAGAACAAATCTTTAAAAACAAAACAAAAACAAAATTGGAGTCCTCATATTTTCTGACTTCAAGACTAACTATAAATTGGATGGATCATACATAGTTATTTATAGGTTTTAGTATTTTAAAACTCAGAATCCATGTTGCCACATGTATCAAGAAACATCTATTGATATGTGTGGCAACATGGATTCAGAGTTATCAGAAGAACAGTGTGGTATTACTATGACGATAGATAAATAGATCAGTGGAACAAAATAGAGTTCAAAAATGAACCCACACATATATGGTTAATAAATTTTTGACCACAATGAAAAGTCTAGGGCAATAGTTTTTTCAACAAAAGGTCCTAGGGCAACTGAATATCAGTATGGAACAATTATACTTCCTTCATTACATCATTTAAAATTTTTATGTGAAATAAATCAGAAACCTAAAAGTAAACGTTAAAACTTATTAACTTTATAAAAGAAATGTAATAGAGGAAAATACAGAAGAAAAATGTTGCAACTTCCATGAGGGAAAAGATACATTAGGACACAGAAAGCACTGACCATATAAGAAATAGTAATAAAATAAACTTTATAAAAATTTAAAAGCTCTGCTCTTTGAAAGACACATTAAGAAAATAAAGTCAGCCTTCAACTGGAAGATTATTTATAACACATATGTTTGACAATGGACTTGAAACCAAATAATAGAAAGTACCTTTACAATTCAATAAGAAGAAGACAGTCCAATTTTTCAAAAGAGCAGAAGATTTGAATAGACACCTTGTACTAATTACCAAAGGAGACAGAAGAATAGCTAATTAGCACATAAAAAGAAGTTCAACATCATTAGTCACGAGGGAAATGCAAATTAAAAGCACAATAATGCATCACTCCATACCCACTAGAATAGCTAAAATTAGACATTAAAAATCCAACTGTTCTGTCCATTAAAAATCCAACTGTATGACACAATTTCAACTTTCAGACATTGCTACTGAGGGTATAAAATGGCACAACTATTTTGAAGACCTATTTGTTTGTTTCTTATGAAAGCTGTCACTTTCCATATGACCTAGCAGTTCCATTATTAATCCAAGGGAAAAGAAAGCAAATGTCCACCAAAAAAAAAGCTTGTATATTAATGTTCACAGAATTTTTATTCAGAGTAGCTGCAAAGTGGAAACAACACAAATACCTATCAACAGATGAATGAATGGATAAATACATTTGGTATACAACAGAATATATTTCAGCAATAGAAAAGAAACATCTGTTGATGTATGTGGCAACATGGATTCTGAGTTTTAAAATATAAAAACCTATAAATAACTGTGTATGATCCATCCATGTGAAATTCTACAGCAAGCAAATCTATAGTGACAGAACACAAATGTCTTGTGTACTGATTGTTACTGAAGCAAGGGGTGATGGAAATGTTCTGTATCTTGAAGGTAAGAATCAGTACAAAGTCCACAAGTAAGCTTTTGGGGGTGATGGAAATGTTCTGTATTTTGATTTTCATCATGGCACCATGGATCATTGAAAAAGCAAGAGAGTTCCAGAAAAACATCTACTTCTGCTTTATTGACTATGCCAAAGACTTTGACTGTGTGGATCACAACAAACTGTGGAAAATCTCAAAGAGATGGGAATACCAGAACACCTGACCTGCCTCCTGTAAAATCTGTGTGCAGGTCAAGAATCAGTAGTTAGACCTGGACTTGGAACAACAGACTGGTTCCAAATTGGGAAAGGAGTACATCAAGCCTGTGTATTGTCACCCTGCTTATTTAACTTATATGCAGAGTACATCATGAGAAATGCTAGACTAGATGAAGTGCAAGCTGGAATCAAGATTGCTGGGAGAAATATCAATAACCTCAGATATGCAGATGGCATATGCACTCTTATGGCAGACAGTGAAGTGGAACTAAAGAGCCTCTTGATGAAAGTGAAAGAGAAGAGTGAAAAAGTTGGCTTAAAACTCAACATTCAAAAAAAAAAAAAAAACTCAACATTCAGAAAACTAAGATCATGGCATCTGGTCCCATCACTTCATGGCAAATAGATAGGGAAACAGTAGAAACAGTGAGAGACTTAATTTTTGGGGGCTCCCAAATCACTGCAGAGATGGTGACTGCAGCCATGAAATTAAAAGACACATGCTCCTTGCAAGAAAATTATGGCCAACCTAGACAGCATATTAAAAAGAAGAGACATTACTTTGCCAATAAAGATCCACCTAGTCAAAGCTATGGTTGTTCCAGTAGTCATGTATGTATCTGAGAGTTAGACTGTAAAGAAAGTTGAGTTTTGAAGAATTGATGCTTTTGAACTGTGGTGTTGGAGAAGACTCTAGAGAGTTCCTTGGACTGCAAGGAGATCCAACCAGTCCATCCTAAAGGAAATCAGTCCTGAATATTCACTGGAAGGACTGATATTGAAGCTGAAACTCCAATACATTGGCCACCTGATGTGAAGAAATGACTCACTAGAAAAGACCCTGATGCTGGGAAAGACTGAAGGCAGGAGGAGAAAGGGACAACAGAGGATGAGATGGTTGGATGGCATCACCAACTCAATGGACATGAGCTTGAGTAAACTCTGGGAGTTGGTGATGGATAGGGAGGCCTGGCATGCTGCAGTCCATGGGGTTGCAGAGAGTCGGACACGACTGAGCGACTGAAGTGAAATGAGCTGAACACAGGTGCAAACTTTTGTCACACTTGGTGAACTATATAGTCAGTTCTACTACAATACTTGTTTTCAAAAATGCAAATTGGTTCAACACAACAACAAAAAATTTTATATTGACTTTGACATTGGATTTCATTCATTAAAAACAGTAGATAAAAAAAAAACAGTAAACACAGAAAACTGCACCCAACCCAAATGAAAACAGCCAAGTATAAATATATACCATGCCGACCTATATGTTACTGTTTTCATACATTTTCTTTCAAATCTGTTAAAAGCCCTGCCATTCACTATTACATTTGTTTTAAAAGGTAATTTTTTTAAAAGAAAGCATAAAATTAGAAAAGCATTTTTCATATTTTCCCATATATTTTCCATTGCTGACATTCTTCACTCATTTGGAACTGGGTTTTTACTGGTATCACTTTTCTTCTCTATAAAGACTTCCCTTAATATTTCTTGTAATTCAGGTCTGCTGGAAATAAATTTTCTGTGCTTTTGTCAAAAAAAAAAAAAATCTTTATGCTGCTTTCACCTTTGAAGGGTATTTTCACTTGACATAGAATCTTATGTTAACTTTTTAAAACCATATTACAGTTATCATCCCATTCCTTGTTTGGCTTACATTATTTCTGGGAAGAAATCAGTAATTTATCTTGCTATCCCAGCTGCTTTTGTTTCTCCAGCTGCTTTCAAGAGCCTTATCGTTGGTTTTCAACAAATTGAGTATGATATGTTTTAAAACGGTTTTCCTTTCAATTATCCTGCTTGGAGTTTGTTTTTTTAGATTTCGAAATCATAGTTTTCATCCTGCTTGTTAAACCATTCTTCCTTCAAACATGTATTTCCTGGCTCCTCTTCTCTGCCATATTAAGATACTCCAATTATGCATATGTGAGATCATATCCCTTAGATTACTGAGGATCTGACTTTTTATTATTACTTTCATTCAGTATCTCAATTTCATAGTTTCTGGCAATTACATAGTTTCTATTGCACTATCTTCGAGTCATGCTTCTTTTCTTCTGTGGTGGGTAATCAGCTGACAATCCATAGGTGAATTTTCCATTCAGATATTATATTTCTAAGTTGCACTGCAGCTGGAAAGTTCCCTTTGCCTATTTTTAATGTCTTCCATTTCTCTCCTCATTATGTCCATATTTTCCATTACATACTTGAGCATATTTACGATGTATTTTAAAGCCCATGGCAGCTATTTCATTCATTTCCATAATTTCTGAGTCAGTTTCTACTGACTGATTTTCTGGTTCACAATTTCCTGCTCATTTGTATGTCATAATTTTTACTGGGTAGGGCTTCCCATGTAGCACAGTGGTAAAGAGTCTGCCTGCCAATGCAGGAGACTCAAGAAAAGCGGTTTTGATCCCTGGGTCGGGAAGATCCCCTGAAGTAGGAAGTGGCAACCTGCTCCAGTAATATTGCCTGGAAAATTCCATGGACAGAGGAGCCTGGTGGGCTAAGCCCATGGTCCCAAAGAGTTAACCACAACTGAGCTAACAGCATACACACAGACACTCTAAAAGCTATGTTCTTAAAATTTTGGATTTTGTTTTCCAGTTTTAAAGAGTGTGGGATTTGGCAGGCTGTTACTTGCCAATTAGTTTGATCCTTTTGAGGTCGTTTTTAAATTGTTATTGGTGGTCTAGAGTAGCCTTTACTCTAGAGTTCTTTTAGCCCCATTTGAAGACATAACTCTAGGGTATCTATTGAATGCTCACTTGCCACTCTGGTGGCCAAAATTGAAGTGTGTCTCAGCCACATGTAGGTTCTGGGAATTGTTCAACTTACAGCTCCCCAGTAACTGCATTTAATCTCGCCGTATGGCATTTCATACTATGCATGTGCATCTTACTTAGCACAGAGCAAAGTCTCAGTGAAACCTCCTGCAGAGCCTTGGAGCTCCTCTGCATAGCTCCCACATCTCTGGTGTTGTGCCTCACAAACTGAAGCTGCCGCAACCTTCCCAAAATCTGATCTCAGTGACTTCTATACAGAGACTGTCATTCGTTCCTTGGTCTCCCTCTTCTGTACGGGGTCTGGAAAGTGACATCAGGTAGAGTGCTGAGGCTTCTGTATGACTCATGTGCTTCCATCCATTCAGAGAACACACTCAAGTACTGCATGTTTTCCAATGTCAGAAAACAACTGCTTCAAATATTTTGTCCAGTTTTCTAGATGTTCACAGGTAGAGGGACAACTCTGATACATGTTATTCCATTATGGGCAGAAAAGCAAAGCTAGAATTTTTTTTTTTTTTAAACCTAGTTTGAGTTATTTACATGTTGAGGCTCACATATTATCCCAGAATTTATGATAACAGCAGTTGATTGTATCTTAATTTTATAAAACAATTTCATTTGTATTATCTGATTAGTTTTTATAACACTTTGAGTTAATAAGGGTGACCTTTCTTACAACTGTGTTATAGACAAAAAGACTGAGGTTCATAAGGCAAGTGAATGCTTAGTAACAGCTGGAGTTGGAATGTGATGTTAGCATAAACTATGACTCCTAAAACTTGAATCCTGGTTTCATGTATATCACAAAACCCTTTTATTTTTCATTGGTCCCTCCTCCCTCCCTTCTTTATTCCTCTCAGGTTTGAATTATCTTTTAGGGTTTAATCATCAACTTTATCATGTTAGCTTAGTCAAAATTTTAAGAAGCAACTCATTCTTTAGCTTTCCACTTTGAAAAATGCTTGTAATTCAAAACCATATATTATTTTTAATTTCAAGTGACAAGCTATAATCAATATATATCATACATAACCAACATCCTCCAAATCCATATAGGCCACTGAAGGCCTCCCTAACCTCCTAAACTGCCAGCATTCATGTGTAACCTTGTATCTGGATCATCTTTCCTCCTCTTTTAAGTCATTTTCCCTAACTTTGAGCTATGAAGCTGCAGTAAACATCTCAGAATTTTCCCTAGTCCAAGTGAAAAAAATTCAATTAAATATTAAAATAGAAAGGAAAACAAAAATTTTTTAACTAAACAAGAATAAAGTAAGAATAAGCCAGCTCCTCAGTTAGCATGACTAAGTAATAGATTGACACGACAGCTTTCTAAGAATGAGCTGCATTTATGTCAGTTTATAATAATATAGGACCGACCGACAGTGGCAATATTTGAAAAAATGTCAAGACTCAGGTGATTACCTTGTACCTTGAGGTACAGGAGGAAAAGAGTGTTTTAATATTCCAATACACTTCTAGTCAACAGTGTGACTACATGAAGCACTGTACTAAGAGAAAAAAATACCTGAGACCACGTAGCGATCGGTGGGAAAGCCTTCTGTGAGTCCTATCATCCGTCACAATCTGTCTAGCTGGACGCAAGGGATGACGCACGAGAGCCATGGATCAGTAGTCGACAGTCTAAGTTAAGGGTAGTGGTATGCACACTTTGAAAAGCAGTTTACATAGTTTACATATTTATATAATTTATGCTTTCAAACTGTGGTACTGGAGAAGACTCTTGAGAGTCCCTTGGACTGAAAGGAGATCAAACCAGTCAATCCTAAAGGGAATCAACTCTGAATATTCATTGGAAGGACCGATGCTAAAGCTGAAGCTGCAATACTTTGGCCACCTGATGTGAAGAGCCAACTTGCTGGAAAAGACCCTGATGCTGGGAAAGAGAGAAGGCAGGAAAAGGGGATGACATGTTTGGATGGCATCACCAACTCAGTGGACATGAGTTTGAGCAAACTCCAGGAGATTGTAAAGGACAGGGAAGCCTGGCATGCTGTAGTCCATGGCGTTGCAAAGATTAGGACACGACTGAGCAACTGAAAAACACATAATGTTTTTAAATAGACTTTACAAACAGTCATCTAGGCAACAATATTGATGAAGTCATATTCTTTCATGTGCAAGTTATATTTTCCTATAATACAGTAAAAAATACTTAACTATTAATTCTAAGATGTGATTCACTTACCATCGAAATTCCTTTCTTGGTCTTTCTTGCCACTAATGGTATACTTATTTCCCTTTGGGAAATATTGGGTTATCCTATTTAACTTAAAAATTTACATAAATTAATTTTCATTAAAGTAATTACCAACTTAGGAAACAATGCTATAAAGTTTTATGTAACATATAATAATAAGATACAGGAAGTTTTCAACCTTTCATTTAGCAAATACTTGAAAATTGCTTTTGGTTGGCTTTTTTCAAATCAAAGCCTGAAGAGCTAGACATGTGGAAAACCTCCAAAGCCAACCTCTCTTCCTACCCTATACCAACATGATCACAACCATGTTATTTGGAGGGGGAGAAGGGGGTGGCGGCGGGGGTCAGCGGGGGTAATAGACTTCTACATGAGAAGAAGAAAGAAAAAGTACAACAAAATGTTAAACAGCTATTTAAAGAATTATGGGTCACTATTTTCTTTAAATTCTTCACTGTGTTCTTCCTTTCTCTACTTGCAAATTTACCTAATGTCCTTCTATTTCTTTTTAATAAAAGAATACAGTAGTACTTTCTGAATTTGGCAATAGGGAGTTCATGATCTGAGCCACAGTCAGCTCCCAGTCTTGTTTTTGTTGACTATATAGGGCTTCTCCATCTTTGGCTGCAAAGAAAATAATCAATCTGATTTCAGTATTGACCATCTGGTGATGTCTATGTGTAGAGTTTTCTCTTGTGTTGTTGGAAGAGGGTGTTTGCTATGACCAGTGCATTCTCTTGGCAAAACTCTATTAGCCTTGCCCTGCTTTGTTTTGTACTCCAAGGCCAAATTTGCCTGTTACTTCAGGTATCTCTTGACTTCCTACTTTTGCATTCCAGTCCCATATAATGAAAAAGGACATCTTTTTGGGGTGTTAGCTCTAGAAGGTCTTGTAGGTCTTCATAGAACAGTTCAACTTCAGCTCCTTCAGCATTACTGGTCAGGGCACAGACTTGGATTACTATATCACAGTGAATGCTTTGCCTTGGAAATGAACAGAGATCATTCTGTCGTTTTTGAGATTGCATCCAAATACTGCATTTCAGACTCTTTTGTTGACTGTGAGGGCTACTCCATTTCTTCTAAGGGATTCTTGCCCACAGTAGTAGATATAATGGTCATCTGAGTTAAGTTCACCTATTCCAGTCCATTTTAGTTCATTGATTCCTAAAATGTCGATGTTCACTCTTGCCATCTCCTGTTTGACCACTTCCAATTTGCCTTGATTCATAGACCTAACATTCCAGGTTCCTATGCAATATTGTTCTTTACAGCATCAGACTTTACTTCTATTGCCAGTCACATCCAAAACTGGGTGTTGTTTTTGCTTTGGCTCCATACATTCTTTCTGGAGTTACTTCTCCACCAATCTCCAGTAGCATACTGGGCACCTACCAATCTGGCGAGTTCATCTTTCAGTGTCCTGTCTTTTTGCCTTTTCATACTGTTCATGGGGTTCTCAAGGCAAGAAAACAGAAGTGGTTTGCCATTCCCTTCTCCAGTGGACCACGTTTTGTCAGGACTCTCCAGCATGACCCATCTGTCTTGAGTGGCCCTACACGGCATGGCTCAGTTTCATTGAGTTAGACAAGGCTGTGGTCTATGTGATCAGATTGGTTAGTTTTCTGTGATTGTGGTTTTCATTCTGTCTGCTCTCTAATGGATACAGATAAGAGGCTTATGGAAGCTTTCTGATGGGAGAGACTGACTAAGGGAGAAACTGGGTCTTGTTCTGATGGGCGGGCCATGCTCAGTAAATTTTTAATCCAATTTTCTGTTGATGGGTGGGGCTGTGTCCCCTCCCTGTTGTTTGACCTGAGGCCAAATTATGGTGGAGGTAAGGAAGATAATGGTGACCTTCAAAGGTCCCCTGCACACACTGCCTCACTCAGTGCCTCTGACCCTGCAGCAGGCCACCACCGACCCACACCTCTGCTGGAGACTCCTCGACACTCATGGGCAAGTCTGGGTCAGTCTCCTGTGGGGTCAGTTTCTCCTGGGTCCTGGTGTGCACAAGATTTAGTTTGTGCTCTCCAAGCGTCTGTTTCCCCAGTAATTCATAAGTTCTGGTGTGAGTCTCTGGGTCCTGGTGTGTACAAGGTTTGTTTGAGTTCTCCGAGCGTCTCTGGTGGCTATGGGGTTTGATTCTAAACACAATTTTGCCCCTCCTACTGTCTTGCTGGGGCTTCTCCTTTGCTCTTGGACGTGGTGTGTCTTTTTTTGGTAAGATCCAACACTTTCCTGTCAGCAGTTGTTCAGCAGCGAGCTGTAATTTTGGAGTTCTTATAGATGAGCACATGTCCTTCTACTCCTCCATCTTGAAACTTTAAGCTATGGTTAAAGTCTAGTAAAAGCTATGGTTTTTCCAGTAGTCATGTATGGATGTGAGAGTTGGACTGTAAAGAAAGCTGAGCTTTGAAGAATTGATGCTTTTGAACTGTGGTGTTGGAGAAGACTCTTGACAGTCCCTTGGACTGCAAGGAGATCCAACCAGTCCATCCTAAAGGAAATCAGTCCTGGGTGTTCATTGGAAGGACTGATGCTGAAGCTGAATTTCCAATACTTTGGTCACCTGATGCGAAGAACTGACTCACTAGAAAAGACCCTGATGCTGGGAATGACTGAAGGCAGGAGGAGAAGCGGACAATAGAGGACGAGATGGTTGGATGGCATCACTGACTTGATGGACATGAGTTTGAGCAAGCACCAGGAGTTGGTGATGGACAGGGAAGCCTGGCGTGCTGCAGTCCATAGGGTCACAAAGAGTCAGACATGACTGAGCGACTGAACTGACTGAATATTTTCTATTCCTTTGGATATCCTCAGAATGAAAGCTGCATATTATTTCAACCTATTCCTTATAATAGTTACATTTCTAATCTCATATTTTTATTCAAAACAAAAATTTAAGTGAGGATACCAACTTTTTTCTTTCTTACTTTTAAGACTATTTAATATTTATATACAATCTTTTGTCTAATATGTTACTATTCTCAAAGCACTAGAAATAGGGGTTTCGCCCATTATCACGTGAAAAATGCAATCTTAAGAACCTAAATGCCCTCAATGGCCAGAGCAGAACACAAATAAGCTGGGTTCTGAAAAATGGATCTAAAATCATCTTGTAATTATAGCTTGATTATTCTTAAAACTCTTACTGAGATTTACTTTTAATTAGTCTGGCAAGGATGAGGACAAGCTGGGGAGTGGCAGGTAAATGGAAGGGAAAGACATATCTAGAACAATAGCATAATTTGATAATTGCTGATGCTAGGTGCTAAGTAAATGGGTGTTCTTTTTTCCTGCATATTTGAAAAATTCGATGATAAAAGTTAAAACAGAAACAAATTTCCAAGTTGTCTATAAAGTATTTTTGCTATTTCATTTGTATAATCAAATAAGAAAACAAGTGTTTTCCAGTAAGTACACAACTATTTAAAAGTTGTATGAAAGGTTATTATTGCCACCTACTGGACACTGTGATTAACTACTTGCTCTTAAAAAACTCTACTATTGAATAGGTCTCCCCATCCCAGCATAAATATCTGGGCTTTTAACAAGATAATAAGTAATACCAGTAAATTTATGTTTATAAATGTTTATAATAGTAATGATAACTAATAATGTTATATCACATCATTTCTAACAACATGAAATGCCACCTATAAAAACTGCATTATAAAATTTCTGTTCAAGTACACTCGTGATCACCTTATTGTTGTCCTCATTTTACAAAAGATCCCAGATTTTGAATTGTTTTCCTACAGAAATTTAAATTGTTTATACATAAGGGTAGACCAGAAAGCTAAAAACTAGTTCTGGCTCTTAAATTTGGTGCATTATTATTTTTTACCTCAGTCTTTTAAAATCTTGATTTCTATTAAAAATTTTTCATCATATATAACTTCATTAATTGTATACACCAATGTTCTCAGCCCTGCTACACCAGAATTACCTGCCAAATTTGAAAATAAACTGATGCTGATATCAAAACCAGTGTCTTTTTTAAATCCAGGTTAAAAGATCCATTAGCAAATATCAATGGTTTTCAAAGTATAGTCTCCAGAGCAGTGGCATCATCATCACCCGGGAATGAAACCAAGCAGGAGCCCATGTAAACAAGCCTTTCCTTGTCCCCGCACTTCCTTGCTTGTAGGAAACAGTTTAGCCTCCTAGAACTCCCCAGAGTTCCAGAGGACAGATTCAAACAGAAGAGTGAACGGATGCAGGAACAAAGGAAAGGCAGTCAAGAAACAATAGTGCAGCGCTGGGACAGGGCCCGGTTCCTCCTCGAGAGCTATACGTAACAATCTGATAGTTCCTCTACAAGAACTAAGACCCCATCCAGGTGGAGGATGGTAACTTTAGGCAGAGCACAAGCTCTGGATCCCAGACTGGTTGGGATCGGAAGTCTAACGACTGAGATTCCTGGAACATCACCACACTGTTACAGGGGAAGATCACACACCTTGCAGCCCTCCCCTCCAGGTTTTGCAGATAAAAACTCTTCGGAGAGTTCAGACTTTTTGAGCTCTAGCAGCCTATTTTCCTTGCTCAGCCCTTGTGATAAACTTTTTCTCTGCTCCAAACCCCCTCAGTTTGGTTTGTTTGGGCTTACTGAGTGTGCACCAGGCACACAAACTTGGGTTTGGCAACAGGAACTTGTCAGAAATGTAAATTTTTAAGGTCCACCCCACTTTGCCAACGGGTGCCAAGCAATTCAAGCTTGCTACCTCTCCAGGTGCTTTGGATGCAGGCTAACACATGAGAGTTACAAGTATTTACCATACACATATTAAAACTTTTTACTCTTTTTAAACATAAGACTTTAATTCACTGTTTTCTAATAAAGAAGAAAGTAGATTAATAATACAGAAGAGAAAGAGGTTTATGTGAAGAGTAAACAAGTGCAAGTCTACCATTTTTGCAGAAGAACATCATTATGAGCATTCACCATTAGTTCAGGTTAGCTCTAATGGGAGGTTAGGGAATAATTTATTCATAGACCAGTTAATAGGACCCTGGAATGCTCTTGCCCAGAGCAAGTTTTCCAACCATATTTCCTTGTTCTGGTTTGTTCTGCTCAGAAAGGCACCTTTCTAAGACATAATTAAGACCTTTAACCATATCATACCTTTCCACTCGGGAATGTCACTTCTAGAAATACAGAGAAAAATATGCTCAAAGATTTTCTCCAAACCGTTGTAAATAATAAAGGTCGAGGGGGACCTGAAAGCAAGTTAAATACCCCTAAATTGGGAAATGACTCCATAAATTAAAGGATCAACAGAATGAAATATTGTTGAACCATTAAAATGATGCTTTTCATATGAGATTTTAAACAATATGGGGAAATCCTTACTTTATAACATCACTTGTGTGCACGTTCCCTCTGTTTTTCTGTTTCTGTCAACTGAAAAAATAATGGAAAGCACCAAACTATTAATACTGGTTACCTGAGTAGTAGCATTGAGTGATACTTTAATATTTATTATTAGTATTGCTAAAATTTTTAAGAGTATACTTACTTCATTAATTGGAAGAAAATTTACAAATACAGTAATGGTGCTTCTATTCTGTGAATTAGGGTCTTTAACAATCAGTATATTTTCAGGACTGATGCTGAAGCTCCAATACTTTGGACACCTGATGCAAAGAGCCAAACTCGTTGGAAAAGACCCTGACGCTGGGAAAGACTGAAGGCAGGAGGAGAAGGGGACCACAGAGGATGAGATGGTTGGATGGCTTTATCGACTCAATGGACATGAGTCTGAGCAAACTCTAGGAGACAGTCAAGGACAAGAAAGCCTGGCAGTCCCTGGGGACACACAGAGTCAGACGAAACTTTGCGACTGAACATGAACAACTTTCAGAAGACCGGAACTGTGGGAAACAAGTAGATATTTTTTTTCACTCTTTCCTTCAACGCTCTTTCTCAACCCACTCCTCCAACTCTTATATTTCTACTTTATTCACATCAGCTGTGCCGGAATCCTGTAATTAGATACACCAAGAAACTGAAGTGTAATTATTCAATATTTTCAAAACTTAAAACTAGTCAAACAGTTTACCTTAGAATATATAAAAAGGAGGTAAAATGGCCTAATAGTTAAGAGAACAGGCTTCAAGATCAGACAAATGTAGGTTTAAATCTTAAATTGCCACTTATGGGACCTCACAGAAGTTTCACTTTCTTTTTCTGTGAAAATGAGAGTCTCACCTTCCTCCTTGAGCTCCTGTGAGGAGGAAATGAGAGGATGCACATAAAGCAGAAGACAGCAGTAGGCACTCAATAGAAGGTTACTGTTTTGTAGTCAATGTTACAGTTGTTTTCAGTAAAGAGTCATCAAATTTTAATTTTCCTGTGGGAGAAAAAAGCTTAGTGGGGTACAGTCACTTGGATGCCTCAGACAACTAAAATTTCAAAAACAATTTGGGAGACCTACATGGAGCCGTCAAATCATTCTTTACAAAGTTGAGTGTTATTAAAACACACCAACAAATTTATCAGGACTGTCATTTCATAGGGTTTCCCTTGTGGCTGAGACGGTAAAGAATCTGCTGGCAATGCAGGAGACCCAGGTTCAATCCCTGGGTTGGGAAGATTCCCCTGGAGAAAGGAATGGCATATAATTTCATACAAGAAAAAGCCCTTAAACATCCCCTAAAAAAGTGGAAGACAGTCTCAGAGTAAAGGAAATCAATCATTTCCAAGAAAGGACAGTTGGCAACTGCATGACAAAATTATCCTTAATTTTTTGTTTCATCACGTACCAGTAAACATTTAAGGACCAACAACAGTTTGCAAATTGGTAGCTGAACTTCCTAGCCTGATTCTTCATCCATGAATTGAGTTGCTTTATCTACCTCATGGTATATTCATTCAACAAACATGGACAACTTGCTATTAAGCAGAGGACTTGCGGATCAAATGAAGCAAAGTAAATATGTAAAAACACTATATACGCTGTGCCTTACATACTGCAAAGCACCATTAAAATATACAGCATTATTACAAAAATACAAATACTATAAATTGATTCCTAAGAGGAAAAAAAATCCCATCCATCTGTTTTAATGGCTTAGTCATTTTCTATATTCATGCTATCACAAAAGACATTCAAAAGTTTTCAGAATGAAGACTGTTCATAATTTTTCTTCAGAAGAGTCATACTTGGGATAGAGCCCACAATTCTTTCATTTTGTGTCTTGTGGGAATTGAGGACCTTACTTTTCTCTCATATACAGCTCTCAAGGGACGGTTATTAAGCTAGAAATTGCTGCTATAATTTACCAGCATGCAGAATCTGAATTCTTAGGAAGAAAATATAATAGGATCTAAAAGGTAGGTTCAGACACATAGCAAATTTTATTTTCTTATTTTTGAAAGTGTTCTAAAATTTTCCAGTGTTAAAACTTACTTTCAAGTATGATGATCAATAATAAGACACCAAACTTAAAAAACAGTTTTATAATTTTCGCTGTTGCTTCTTGAACCAGTGAGAATAATTTCACAATCAACACATTTAGGCAGCTTTTTTGTCACTTTCTTTGGTTTCTGCTTCTTTAGGCAACAATGGCTCGATCTTTAGTAACAAACCTTCACTTGTTGAGCTTCGAAGGAAAGCACGTACCACAAAAGGTCCTGCAAACAGAGACAAGAACCAATTCTCATTTTATTCCAAATACCTAATGAGCAAATACAAATATACAACAAGAAAGCTTATAGGATTCGTGTTATATTCTCATTTGAAAAGCACTGATATTACTGAACTATTATTTTAAATTATAACAAAGGGAAGATTGTTTCATTTCTAGAGAAGAAGGCAAACTAATTGTACCAGTGTTTACTAGACATTTATCAATGAAATCACACATATTCACTAATGATTCATCTCTCTTCCAGAAGGTGATCACCTAGAATTTATTTTATTGCAAAGACAACAGTAAAGGGAGCAGGTGGTGATATTTACCTTAGATGGCAAGATTCTAAATATTTATTTAAAACAGTCAGCACATATGCTACCTTTGTATTACCAAACATTTTTTAGTCAAATTCCCTAAAAATTAAAGAAGCTTTCATAAAGATAATGTGAAGGGACTTCATTTAAAATGGCAAAGAGAAGATAACTACATTGCTTTTAAAGATTTACTATTCATCACTCTAGGGCTTCCCTGGTGGCTCAGTGGTAAAGAATCTGCCTGCAATGCAGAAGACCCGGTTCTATCCCTGGGTTGGGAAGATTCCCTGGAGAGAGGAATGGCAACCCACTCCAGTACCTGGAGAATTCCATGGACAGAAGAGCCTGGTGGGCTTCAGGCCACGGGATCACAAAGAGTCAGACACGACTGAGTGACTAACACACACACACACACACACACACACACTCATCATTCTATTCCTGCTATAGGCTCAGAGGTTTTTAAACTGAAATCAAAGTTCTCCAAGAAATAGAAGAATCTATACACATACAATTACTAAGTATTATGGTCATACTTAGCAGAACAGAATTAACATATGAGGTATTTATTCACCAGTGTGTTTAACTCCCAAAGAAGGTTAAATATAGCCTAAGATTGTATTTTAATTATAATTTGGTTTATAAAACAAAATGTGACAGATTCCTATAATGGGAAGTCTGTTAAGTTATGAATCAGTTGAGGGTAATGGACTCTTGTTTGGTTTCAGTCAGCCACAAGAGAACACATTTTTGTGAATGACAAGTGATACAGCAGGAACTATACATGTTCCTAGCTTATGACACACCTGCTACATCAGTTTCACTGTTCTCCATGAATCACTCCATTTATAAAATGTGACTCTTCTGACATGACTAAAACTTGGTCTCTTTTCCAAAATAGATAAGATAAAGAAAGCCAACTGCGAGTACCAGTGACAAAGTGAATGGTCTGGCTTCAAAATATGATCTATCTCACAAATGATTTTAGTTTCTACTTGAACACTATTTTAAGTTTAAAGCAATCTGGTACATTTTTCTTTCAAATTTTATTACATTTAATGATAGAAATAATGTGGGAATTTATCAGGGCTTCACAGTGTATTCCTTGCTACTGTTAAAGAGGTTTCCTCTCTAGACAACTACAACTTGTTCAAAAGGATCAGGAATACTTTGGTGAATTCAATTTTATTTCTTTAACCCCTGGAAATATCACATTACTGTAGTTGCATATTAACTGGACTGTTTTCTTAATATTTTACATTTTTAAAGCATCACAGGATTATAGGGAAGTCTGACCCCAGTGAACCACTTACCCAAATTCAGTGGTCTTTGCCTACAAACTTCATTGATAACGGCCTGAAGATTGGCAGCTATCTGGTCACCTGGCATATCCAGCTGAAAGAAAAGGACACTTAACATTAATGATGTAAAAGGAAGACAGTAACACAATTTTTGGTAACTGTATCAGTAGTTATTCCAGACAGTGTTTTCAAATATTCAACTAGTGCAAATTATCTACTAAGGGACTCTGCTGTGAAAGAAAAAACTTCTACAGCCCTTTTTTAAGAATGCTACATTTACATGTCTCTACATGCAAGACTTAATTACCTTTCAGAGCATATTACAGCTAAGTTATTTTGAAGTGGTTCCCACCTGTGATTCCTTGAATTCCAAGAAATTTCCCCAAAGCATATTGTGGGGTAGAATATACCATCCCTACCCGCCACTTCTCCACCCCAGGCATCAGTGATATTTTTTTCTTAAAGTTGTTAATTTATTTTTTAAAAGAAACTTAAGAAAATATTTAGAAGTTAATGCTTTCAAAGTCCAAAATGAAATTCCTTGACTACACACATTCAGATAACACATATATCACACAGAGACATTTCCAAGATGCTATGCTAACACTCTTTAACTGCAATAACAATTATCTTCCTACTTAGCAAAAGCTACAGTAAGTCCTAAATAGTGAATGAGCCCTATTCATAAAACACCTAACCCAGCATGAATCTCTGGAAAGTCCTTGAGTTTATCATTCAAAATTCAACTCATGTTATTCTCTTAAATATGCCACTAAAAATCAATTCTGTTACAGTCCTATGTTTAAAGGATTTTGCACTTTGTCAAATGAATCCAGTTTTTAAAATACATGTAAAACTTGTAATAGTGTAACTGGTAAAAATTACACAGTAAGAATTTAAGATCAAAGAATTCTGTTTCTCAATGACTCTTGAGACCACTGTGAGAAATGTGGTACATAAGCATAAAAAGAATTCCTCCTGAAAAAAAAAATCATTCGCATCATCATCAGACAACATTTGTTCAACACCCACTTGGGCATGATACAGCATCAAACCCTAAATGAGAAGGTCTGGACATTACTGGAGGAATTTTCACTTTATGCCAATCCATAAGTGGGAGTTTTGAGAGGGGAAAAAAAGGAAAATCAAGCTATGCTTAATTCTCCTTATTAAATCCATGGACCTTACAGACATTAAATTCCATCAAAGTAAGTAGTTCACTGACAGACAGGGTACCTTACATTTGCTATGGCAGAAAAAAGAAAACAAAACATGTAGAGTATCAACATGTGTCCTTTCATTCCTCTCAATTCTCCACTTTACCTCAGAAGGCCCTTCTTTCTATTACCAACTGAAGTAACCAACACCACTCAGAGGAGCTCCTTTAACTCTTTGTAAAGATCTATTGTTGTTCTTTAGCCACCAGGTCGTTTCCCATGGACTGCAGCCTGCCAGGCTCCTCTGTCCATGGGATTTCCCAGGCAAGGATACTGGAATGGGTTGCCATTTCCTTCTCCCAGGGATCTTCCTGACTCAGGGATCAAACTCGCATCTCCTGCTTAGCAGGCGGATTCTTTACCACTGAGCAACCAGGGAAGCCCACAAAGACCTATACCTACCTTAAATTTGGGAAAGTAACAGACACAAGAAAAAGCAAAAGGTCCAATATACCTTCCTTAACCGTTACAAGCTAGACTGCTGGACGTTGTATACTACACTCAGATGTTTGTGACTATACTTTCTACAGCCTTATACCGCCATTTCTACTGTAAACTAACAACATAGGCTCCAGAAATGCAAAACAGATGCCCTCAATAATTTCATGAAATCTTAAAATACATTAACTGTTTTAAAATACAGCTTACACTTTTGTCCAAAATTTAGCACCTCTAATCATTAGTACTATGTCCTCTACTAAATCTTAAAATAAATTCAGTCACACACCTCACTTTACTTTTTATTTTAGATATTGTATAAAATTATGAAAAAGTTGTATGTTTTATGAGCATGCTGCTGCTGCTAAGTCACTTCAGTCATGTCCGACTCTGTGCGACCCCACAGATGGCAGCCCACCAGGCTCCCCCGTCCCTGGGATTCTCCAGGCAAGAACACTGGAGTGGGTTGCCATTTCCTTCTCCAATGCATGAAAGTGAAAAGTGAAAGTGAAGTTGCTCAGTCGTGTCTGACTCTTAGCGACCCCATAGACTGCAGCCCACCAGGCTCCTCCGTCCATGGGATTTTCCAGGCAAGAGTACTGGAGTGGGTTGCCATTGCCTTCTTATGAGCATAACTGTGATCATATAATTGGCTACTACAGATGACGAGAGCTACAAAAACACATGTATGCACACAAGCATTTTAAAAAATTATTTATTTATTGGCTGTGCTTGCTGGGTCTTTGCTGCTGTGTGGGGTTTTCTCCAGTTGTGGCAAGTGGGGGCTACTCTTTATTGCGGTGCACAGGCTTCTCATCGCACTGACTTCTCTTGTTGCAGAACACACGCTCTAGGGTGTGTGGGCTTCAGCAGTCGTGGCACGTGGGCTCCGTAGTTGCAGGTCCCAGGCTCCAGAGCAGAGACTCAATAGTTGCGGCACATGGGCTTAGCTGCTCCATGGCATGTGAGATCTTCCTGGATCAGGACCTGAACCTGGGTCTCCTACACTGGTAGGTGGATTCTTGACCACTGAGCTATCAGGGAAGCCTCCACTAATGTTTTTAAGAAAGGACTGATTTACTGAATCCTCCCTTCTGCTTTCATCCTTATTATATCAGAAATAAGTCGCTAAGCACACTAAAGGCTTTCTAGGTGGCTCAGTGAGTAAAGAATCCGTCTGCAGTGCAGGAGACACAGGAGACGCAGGTTGATCCCTGGGTGGGGAAGATCTCCTAGAGGAGGAAATGGCAACCCACTCCAGTATTCTTGCCTGGAGAATCCCATGGACAGAGGAGCCTGGCAGGCTACACAGCCCGTGAGGTCGCAAAGAGTCGAACACAACTGAGCATGCACTCATCTTCTAGTCACACTAGACAGTCAACTTCCCAAAGATGTCGGCATGGTGGCTCAGTGGATATAGGCAAACTGTATCTCTTTGATGCTCAGATTTTCCTCTTTCTGTGCAATTCGTAGCTTTTGCTTTCAATCACTTTCTACCATTATGGGAGAACTAAAAAACTGTGATTCTTAACCACTTTTCGTCCCTTTGAGATACAGATACACGCAGGACAAACTGTAGTCACGAGACTGTCTGAGGCTGTGATTCTTAAACTTTTTTTGGTTATCAAATCTTGCTCCAGAATAAAGTACTCAGGCACACAAAAATTTTAGCTCATGTTTTTAGGGTCTTCAAGGATTCTTTGATTAAGAGAAAGAGGATGGGAGAAGAAAAGCTCCTGAGGAAAGGGTCTCAGTTAAAAGGAATCCTTGGGCCACACCTGGAGAACCACCATGTTGGAAGTCAGCTCAAACACTTTGAAGGACTAAGGACAAGAGTAAGGAAAAAGGATTCAACTTAATGGTCTACATTTTACCGGGGACAGAACTAAAAAAGAAAAGCAAAGTATGTGTGCACAATTTTTAAACACTCCTGTGTTCCTCCTAAAGTGGCCTGCTTCTGTCACTGTAAATGTTCCAACAGCCTCTAGATGACTGATCATCTCTAACTGGAAACTGCAGAGAGAACTGCTGCTTTGAATAAGCACTTGTTAGAACACCTGACCTTCAAAATCTCTTCCAAGTGCAATGATCTAGGATCATATACAGGGTAGCCTGGCAGTGGTTTCTGCAAGTGGGCCAACACTCCTAATTCCCTTGACTCCTGAAGGTTTAAACCAAGAAAAGGAAGATGGTCTGTATTTCCTACACAACATCAAGGGAAGTGATAGCAGCAATAGTAGTGGCAGTGGCAGGGGAGATAGTAGAAGTAGTAAGAATAGAGCAGCTCTATTTACTGGGTGCTTACTCTAAGCCAACTCTCTTCTAGGCACTTAAACATTCTCTTATTTCTCCCAAATATCCTAAAGATGGGTCCCGTTATCCTTTTCCTTTTACAATCAGAAACTGAGACTCAGAAAACTTGGCAACTTATTCAAAAGCACCCAGATGATAAAGAGTGGTCCAGCAGCTATGTGCATAAGCTCTAAAGTCAGAGAAATGTCAACTCTGAAACTTCCACTGCTTACTAGCTTGTGACCCTGGGCACAGCTAGAAAGTGATGGTAATCCTTATGAAAACTGAAGTATCAATTCTCTGGAAAACACAAATGACTTGTTATAAACTAAGGAAAGAAAAAGAGGAAACTAAGTGAAAACTGAAAGAAAAAGAATATGCATTTAAGTGGGAAAAATGCAAATTTTTCTTTCTGCCTAATGAATCCTTTTCTACAGCTTTTAGCTGTTCACAGCACGCAATCTGGCAACACTCACTTGGCCTTCACTCTTTGTTGAGCTTTGACTGGGGCCTAGGAACAGAAAGATGAGGAAGACACGAATCTTACGATCAAGGAGCTTACCATGTGGTCACTAAAATACAACATGACAGGTGCCACTCAAACTAAATGAACAAAGTGCCACAAGGGTACAGGAGAAGTGAGTGTGACAGGGAAGGCCTCACAAAGGTGATATTTAAATGGAGGCTTAAAGGATGAAGAGTTCTGAAGACAAAGAGGATCTCCCAGGCAGAGGGAGGAGCACATGGTACTGTAAGAACAGGAGCTTTGGGTGACCAGGAGGCAGCTCACCGTACCTAGGCCCAGGCTTGGTTGCAAACTCAAATGACTCCAGCTGCCAGAGCTGGTAACATGAACGACTGGAGGGGACTGGGTTTGAGTGTACGTGCGTGTGACCTGCAGGACACGGCTGTGCAGAGGTGGACAGCACCGCCCCACAGGGAGGCAGCAGTGGCCACTCAGTGCTGACAGAGTGTTACACTGAGGTCTCTGGGGCCAGTTTATCAGAACTCTTAACTCATCAAGAACAACAAGGAATCTGGATTTCTGGGTGATATCATCTAGTTTTTAAATGCTGAATCAATAAAACAAACAAGCCTGGGAGCCAAACTCAGCCAGTAAGGTACCAATTTGCAACATCAGACATCAAGTTACATCACTGAAAATAACAGGAAATCCTGAATTTGAACTTGGCATAGTGATTTGAGACTACACTATAAAAAGATTCGAATCTATAGCTAAAGATTTTAGAATGCATGCGTCCTAAGTTGCCTCCCTTGTGTCCAACTCTTTGCAACCCCATGGACTGTAGCCCACCAGGCTCCTCCGTCCATGGGATTCTTCAGGCAAGAATACTGGAGTGGGTTGCCTTGCCCTCCCTCCTCCAGGGGATCTTCCAGACCCAGGGATCGAACCTGCATCTCTTATACCTCTTGCATTGGCAGGTGGGTTCTTTACCACTAGCACCACCTGGGAAGCCCTAAAGATTTTAGGCTATATTCTGTCAACCATGAGAAGCTACTTAATGTTTATAAGTAAACAACTGGTATTTCTCAGCTATGTTTTAGAAAGAATTTTAGAGGAAGGGTGTATAACAGGAGCTGGCAAACTTTTCTCTATAACTGGTCAGAGAGAAAATATTTGGGGCTTTGCAGGCCAAATGGGCTGTCACAAATACTCAATTCTGCTGTTGTGGTGCAAAAGTCATCCTATACAATACATGAACGATGACCACAGCTGTGTTCCAAGAAAGTTTAACTGACAAAAACAGCTGGGGAGCTGGGAGGGTCCCATAGGCCACAGTTTGCAGACCCCTGGTGAGGAAGACAGACCAAAGGATGCCTGAGAAAGTGAGTGGCTCTAAAAGAAACCATTCACTTTCACTACAACAGAAATGATTTTTGTTTTGTGTGTTTAACAGAAAGCTTTGTTGGGTGCTGATAGACTTTCAATGTATCCTACAGTGCATCTACTTATGCAGATGAGGCAGAAAAATGTTTTTTCAAGCTAAGAATTGAATTGCCATTTAAAATAAAAGTAGGAAAAATGCTCAGCAACTGTTCTGACAACTGCCGCAAATTTTACATATGCACTTGAAACAAGATGTTGCATGGGGCCTTTCTGGAAGTTTGTTCAGGACTGATGACCAGAGTCTACATCTGAAAGCAAAAAAGGCATTTAATGCCCTATATTCTTGGCCTTCCCAGGTGGCACTAGTGGTAAAGAACCCATCTGCCAATGCAGAAGACACAAGAGATGCACGTTTGATCCCTCGGTAGGGAAGATCTCCTAGAGGAGGGCATGGCAACACACTCCAGTATTATTGCCTGGAGAATCCCACGGACGGAGGAGCCTGGTGGGGTACAGTTCATGGGGTCACCAAGAGTCAAACATGACTTAGCACGCGTGCTGGCACCCACACTCTATATTCTAAAGAAAGATACCAACAATTAAGGTCATAATATTCTCTCCATAATCAACAACCATGCAAAGTAGAAGCAGGCCAAGAGGCAAGGCTCCAAGAAGCTCCTGTGCAGACTGGGGGCACTGCCAGAAGAGGGTACTGGTGGTTGAACATATGCTTGAAGGACATCAAATCAGTAAGAGCTGGTCAGAGGAGCAGCAACAACCCAAAGTGGGATGACAAGCACAAGCAGGTAAGGCAGGGCAGTTGCTTCTACTCCCTTTGTTAAGCCTTTACCCCAGAGGAGTTATGCCTGGAACCTGTAGTGGAGCAAGGCATTTACAACTGAATTAAGTCACTGCCACACTCTACAGTCTAGAGCGGAAGAAGGTGTGAATGAAATTTTAATAAGCCCTCCCCGCTTCAGATCACAAGCCATAAAGCCTGGTTCCAACTTGAACAAGGAAAATCTTTGGATATGAGGTCAGAGTTTTGAACTGGATCTCACTGCACTTTTAATTTCTGAATTAGATCACTAGAATTATGCCTCACATGCCTGTGCATAAGAGAGAAGAGAAACTGTGCATGGTACACTTGGAATCAGGGAGTGGAGAAGACTATTTCATGTTTGTACTTCACTAAATTCAGACTTTTCAATAGGGCTGTACATTTACACACAGACATATTCTGTGCACACGAGAACTGTGAATATACGTTCATAGGAATGACGGTTATAATAATGAGTGACACCTAGGACTTCTCTGGTGCTCCAGTGGTTAAGAATCCACCTTCCAATGAAGGGGACACGGGTTAGATGCCTGGTCAGAGAATTAAGATCCCACCGCTGTGGGGCAACTAGGCCCACGTGCCACAACTACTGAGCCCACGCCACAACTGGAGAGAAGCCAACTGCGACAACAGATTCCATATGCTGCAGTGAAGATGCTGTGTGTGGTAACTATAATATTAGTAAGACCCAGCACACCCAAATAAACAAACAAGTGATGCTGGAAACAACCTAAACGGCCCAAAAGGACTGAGATTGAATAAATTATGATACATCCACAAGATACTACTATGAAAATAATGCTCTGCAAGAATTTTAATAATTTTTGAAAATATTCAAGATACACTATTTAAGGAAAAGAGAAAAGAAAATTCAACATATAGTATAACAGTAATTACATAAACAAGAAATAAACACATAGTGCCTTGCAAGTTTCCTCCCTTTTCCTAGAGCCCTGATGACATGCCTGATGACACGAATAAGGTTTCTGTTCTGCTACAAACACATACACACAAAATACATGCATAAAGAAAGAACAATAATGAACAGCATTAAACAGTACTAAAATGTTACCAATTGCAATTTTAAAATGTTATAATCTTATTTATGCTATTTGTTATCTTTCAAATATTATATACATGCTATCACCTGTTAATTCCGAAAAAAAAACCACTAGCTTAAGCTTAGCATTTTAAATTATAAAACCAGTCTTTACAATGCTGAAAAAAAAAAGACAAGGCATACTTTATGTCTTTATGCTTCCCTGAAACAAAACAAAATCCATTCCCACTGCTGGTACTGAGGGACATCATGGCCCCTGCCCCCCGCCCCCCCTAACCCCCTCGCAAGGGTCCTAACAGGCTTATATATATTGATAATTATATTTTTTAACTGAAAGGCAGTAAAATTGAGCTTTTCAGGGTGTATAGTTCTATCAATTTTAACTCATGCAAACATTTGAGCAACCACCATCACAGAACCAAAAACCCTCCCTCATGTGACCTCCCTTAGCCATTCCTGATTCCTGGCAACCTAGTGACTTGTCACGATGGCTTCGTTTTTTCTAAAAGATCATACGGATGGAATAACATGTTACCTTTCTTTCCTCCAAAATTTAAAAAACTGGTAAAATATACATAAAATTTACCATTTTAACCCTTTTCAAGTGTACGGTTCAGGGGCATTAAGCACCTTCACTCATTGTAGGGCTCTGGCCACCATCTTACCTCCAGCACTTGTTCTATCTTCTGCATCTAAAACTCTGTATCAAATAACACTAACTTTCAACTCCCTTCAGCCCCAAGCCCCTGACAACCACAATTCTGTTTTCTATCTCTATGAATGTAACTGCTCTAAGCAGCTCATATAATATTTGAAATCACATAATATTTGTCCTTTTGCGACTGGCTTATTTCATTTAGCACAATGTCTCCAAGTTTCATTTGCTACATGTTGTAGCAAATATCAGCATTTTCTCCCTTTTTAAGGCTGAATAAAATTCTATTGTATGTACATACACATTCTGTTCATCCATCCATCCTTTGATAGACACTTGTGAACCATGCTGATATGAATATACATATATCGATCTATGTCCCTGCTTTCAGTTCTCTGAGGTATATATCTATAAGTGGAACTGATGGATTTTACGGTAAGTATGTTTAATTTTTTGAGGAACCACTATACCATCTTCCACAGCACCTACACCACTTCACATCCCCACCAGCACTGCACCAGGCTTCCAACTTCTCCATATTCTCACCAACACTAATCTCTGCTTTTCTGATAACAGCCATTTCAACAGGCATAACGCAGTATCTTCTTTTGATTTTAATTTGCATTTTCTTGATGCTAATGATACTGAGTATCTTTTCATGTGTTTATTGGCCATTTGTGCATCTTATTTGGAGAAGTGAAAAAAGTGAAAGTGTTAGTCGCTCAGTCGTGTCCAACTCTTTGCAACCCCAAGGACTGTATGTAGCCTGCCAGGCTCCTCTCTCCATGGAATTCTCCAGGTAAGAATACTTCAGTGGGTAACCATTCCCTTCTCCAGGGCATCTTCCCAACCCATGTATTCAAATCCTTTGCTAATTTTGTCTTTTTATTATTGAGGTATAAGAGTACTTTATATTTTAGCTATGCTTCTTATCAGATACACACACACACACACACACACACACACATAGTTTGCAGATATTTTCTGCCATTCAGTGGGCTGCCATCTCATTCTGTCAATAGTATCCTTTGATGCACAAAAGTCTTATGTATTTGATAAAATACAATTTATCTTTCTTTTTTTTTCTTTTTCATAACTAAATATTTTTATTTCACATCTGGATTCAGTTTCACATGTATTTGCATAAATAATTTAAAAATGATCTCTAATGATTATGCACAACTGCATGCTAGTTCAATGGGTCCCACTTTCATTCTCTACTTACAACACAACCCTCACTCTGTCGCAGCTCCAGAGGAGAGAGGCTGGTCTCTTTCTTTACAGCAACACAGAATTTGCGTTATGTAAAGCAGCTGGGTGAGTTCTACTTGTTTTATTTTATTTTATTTATTTATTTATTTTTTTATTTTTTTACTTGTTTTAAATTTTAATAATCAGGCTAGTGATTTTTTATTTATCATTAAAAGATAATACCCCAAACTGTTAAGGTCAGAATAAAATGGTACAGTTCTAGCATCCCAAGCTAGAAGGGATTACTTTTTTCAATTTATCTCTTTTGTTGCCTGTGCTTTTGGTGTCAGTATGTTACTTTCTGAGACTACTTTCAATCAGGTTACAGTCTGCAACCTTTTGAGAAAATGTCCTAAATTATTGTGTCTATGATCGTTCACATGTTCTTTTAAATCACTGAGTAGTATTCCATTACACAGATGTATCGGAGGGTTTTTTTTAAAAGCCATTCACGTATAGAAGGATAACTGGATTTTTTCCATCTTTTGATAATTATCAATACAGTTCCTACAAATATTTTTGTGGATATCTATTTTTGTGAATGTTATGTTTTGATTTCACCATAAATGTTTCAACTCTATGGGAATGGAATTGGTGGACCTTACAGTAAATATATGTTTAGTTTTGCAAGTTACTATCAAACTGTTTCCAGAGTGGCTGTACTATTTTGTATTCCTACCATCAATATATGAGAGTTTCTCTGTAATCTTGCCATTTTTTAAAAAGTAATTTTCTGCACAATACTTCCTCCTTTCCTTGTGAGATGCCAACGATATGCAAGTTAGATCTTTATTATCGTCCCATAGGGCCTTGATGCTCTTTCCCCCTCCCCAATCTTTCATCTCTGTTTTTCAGACTGCACAATTTTTAAGATCTATCTTCAAGTTCTCTGACTCTTTCCTCTGTCACTTCCATTAATTTCATCTCCTAAGTTAATTTCATTTCCTAAGTTCCCCTCTCTTGTAGATAAATGAATACTTTCTGATTCCCTGGGGAATCAGCACTTTTCAGCACTCTGCCCAGAAAGCTGAGGTTTTATTTACATTTTGCCTCTTACTTTCTCCAAGTGTTCAGGTAGTGGGGGCCAACGGGCAGGAAGTCAGAGAAAATAAGAACAGGTTGCCCATCTCAACCTCTTATCACCATAGATCCTCCAACAAGAAAGGAAGGCAACCCCCTTCCTCAGTTTTAGATACCTATGTCTTCCTCTGTGCCCACTAGCACTGTTAGGAGCCATAATCTTTACCTCCAAGCCTGAGGTTGAGGGCTTCTCTCAAGAGCCCTCCTGGGGCTCTCTCTGTCCATACTGATGTCCACTTCCTGGTTCTACACTATGCTGAGACCAAGCCATGTGACAACACAAATGGAAAAGTGGAAAACTCACCCCCAGTCTGGTGGCATTTCAAATTTTGGTCTTCCCTAATTCTCTTGCTACTGTTTACTATTCAGAGTCTTGCTGCTCCGGGCATTCTGTCCAAGGTTTATAATAGGTGTACTCACTGAGAGAGACACAGAGTCAGGTGATTATTACACCAGCTCACTTGGAACCAGAACTCCCCATGCTTATGTTTTATATATTTATATTTTAAGTTTGGCAAATTTTTTCTGTAAAGGACCAAAGAGTAAATATTTTAGGCTTGGAGGGTCACATATGACTTCTATTGCATACTCTCTTCTTATACAACCTTTTAAAAGACCATTCTAAGTTCACAGGTGGTATAAAAACAGACCATAGAGCCACTGTTTTCCAACTCTTGTATCAGAATACATTATTTCTCTCCAAATAAATGAAAATCCATGCAAAGACAAGCTGTAATATAAGTTATGCTTTACATCACTTTAACAACTCAATATCTTTACCAAAATCTATGAGTGCTATGAGGCAGAAGCAGCCTTTATCATTGGTCATGATAATCTGAAAAATGCTTAATTTTGTCTTTACATTTAATATATTTAATAATTCATAATAGGATCTTGCAGCTGTTTTATTGTTTACTGTAAACACTGTATTTCTAAATGCTATTATTTGTTTAGAAGTAACACTAATGAATGAATGCTGGATGGCATCACCAATGCCATGGACATGGACCTGGGCAAACTCTGGGAGACAGTGAAGGACAGGGAGGCCTGGAGTGCTACAGTCCATGGAGTCGCAGAGAGTTGGACACAACTGCAACAACAATACTAATGAAAATTACAGGGACTTCTCTTTCAGATCCATTCACTTTCTAGGATTTTGATAAAGACAGAATTCAGTAAGAGCTATCATATTTATCACTGGTTTTTGAAATAAAGCTAACAAAAGAAAGCTGTGTGTGCAGTATACTGACAACCACTTACCAAG